>NW_010286670.1:34847-35172 GCF_000700745.2 Antrostomus carolinensis
AAGTGTTCTCAGCCAGGTTGGATGAGGCTTTGAGCAACCTGGTCTAGTGGAAGGTGTCCCTGCTGCTGGCAGGGGGGTTGGAACTGGATGAGCTGTAAGGTCCCTTCCAACCCAAACCAGTCTGTGAGTCTATGAACTAAAGAGACTTTCACGTGAAGAGCGCCTGAAAGGACACCTACATGTGGATACATAAACGATGACTTTGCTGACATACACACAAGAGACCCACCACATCACTTGCCGGCACTTCAGCTCCATTGGTACCAACACAGACCTAACAGAGAGGAGTGAGGGGGAAACCAGAGCCCTCCCGCCTCAGCGCCCC
>NW_010286671.1:0-5997 GCF_000700745.2 Antrostomus carolinensis
TCTCAACCACCACCACTCCCAAGTCCTTCTCATATAGCTTGAACAGAGCGTCTAAGGTAGTGCTAACCCATCACTTCATCCTTTCCAGTTTCAGGATGGTTTATTACTTCACACTCAGCATTAATTGAGGTAGAGAATACAGCTTCACTGGGCTTTTAACAGCTCCCCAACAAAGCAGAGAAAAGTAAGTGTATTCCCATATCTGACAATCAATGACTATATAGTACATTATTTATGAGTGTCAAAGGCATATTGGACAGGATAAAATTCTTTGGGAAGACTGTCAGACCAAGAAATCTTTTGCACTAACTTCACTTAGCTGTAGCTGGACGTGCTGACACTTTCTAACCTTATGCAGTAATTGTGGGGCGAGTGGAAAAGCAGAACCTGGACTGAAAGGAAACTGCCCCAGTGCACCATTTTTGCACAATGCACTGTGGTACTGTGCTCCATCGCTGTAGTAAGTGGTTTGAAATCGTTTCCTTCCTTCAGAGGACTGGTTTGGTTTCAACAAGAACAGAAGAGGGAGCTATTTCCTAAGCAGAGTCCCTGTAATCTGCTTCCAAAGAAAACCGGGAACAAAAACTGCTAGATCTTTTGAGTTAAAGCCAGTAGAGCATTTGAATTCATGCTGAGCTCTGAGCTCCTGAAAACTCTCACTGAAATCAGCAGGACTGCTGATACTCCTGAAGTTAAGTGGAAGTAACAGAGAATGGAAGTGAGACTCCAAATAAACATCGACCGTTACAATATAAGGCTTGGCTCTTGCAAGACCTTTATCCCTTTGGCCAAATCCTGCTGTGTGTGAGAGCTTTTCAGGATGTAGCCAGAATGCCCCAGCACTTTGAGGCATGAAAAAATGACAATATAGGAGCAGATATTTGTCTGGATCCTCTTCTATTCTCTGTTACTCCTACCTGACGCCCCAGACATAAATGCTAGTCCAAGTATTTAGATGAGTAGCTGAAAATCTATGTAGAATTAGCCACAGCTGGTTCATTCACAGGCATCTGCAATTCTGTTTTTGTTTCCTGTAGAAAACTAAAGACATACAAATCTTATTTTCCCTTACATTTGCTGTACTTTTTCATTCTCTTTTCTCATATGTGACAAATGCTATTGTTGCATACGAGGTGCAGGCGTCCATTGTCTACGTATGAGAAAAAAAAATGAAGCAACATCATTGCTATGCTTCAAAAGATAAACTGAATGTTATCTAATAAATGCTTACAAACTGAGTGGGCAGAAATACCTAGCTATAAAAATATCCTGGGAACTACAGATCCATGGTATTTTGACTCACTCATTTTAACAAAAGAAATGATAATACTTTTTTTTTTATTTTTATTTTTAACTGTCTAATTCTTACCTACTGCATGAAGTCTGTGCAGCAGGGTAATTGTGTTGAGAGGGCAGATTTGTGGCTTGCTCTTTCAATCTTAGAGTATCAACATGAAGTGAGACCTCTGCGTACCATATTTCACATAAAAGTTTGTCCTCGTTAATAATTGGAGTTTCAGTCTTTGTTCAAATAAGATACCATTTTGCAATTTTGACACTAAGGAGACATTTGGATTTCTGTGATGACTCAAATTAAATGCTTACCTGCAGAGACAGCTGTGTAATTCAAAAGTGAACACTAAGTTTTCCAAAAGAACAGACTAACACACCCACCACAGATAGGAAAAAATAAAAGTGAACTCCTTTATTTGCACTGCTATTTCTGCAATTCCTTGTTTCTTTTTAGGAAAATGGAATAAAGTTAGTGAGTCAATCAGTTGGAGACTAATGATACAGATCTAGTCTTTGCTTGTTTATGGAACTGCTACTGCTGAGAGCGTCTGCTTTCAAATTCAGGTAACTCTAGTGATGGTTTAAAAGGCCAGTGCTTAACTGCAGTTATTACCTAGTTGCTCATAACTGTAATAAAATGCTGACTTTTAATAGAAAACTGCTTGTTATTTTTTCAGTTTACTCTAGACTTAATGTTGATCCCCTTGCAGAAGTATTGTCATTATATGACGAGTGCTCTGCATTCCTTTAACCACAGAAAGATAGAGGTGAAGAACAATTTGTTCACCTGCATCTTCACCTACCTGCATAGTACCTGGCAATATGATGTATGAATTTTTCCCCAGAAAAGGGAGAATAACGATCGCAAATAATTAGAACAAAGGGATTATGTTTTTCCTTGTATCACACAGGGAACAGAAATTTTTGTTCTGTTGGGTCAATGATAGCTCTCTGTACCATGATTGTATTCTGTTGCATGTCACGAGGAGTTATTCTGTAAAGAAAGTATAATAAGCTGTACATTGTGAATGCAAACTATATGCCTTTTTAAAAAAATTCCTTACTTTTAATTAATAATTTAAAAAAAGAACAATATGTAGGTGGCAGCAAATCTTTATGTATCCTCAGCTGTCAGCAAACAGCAGCCAATTTAATTTCTCGATTCATCTTGTTTTGTTTATTGTACCATATATATTGTGACATTGGTAATGGTAACCCTGCTGGTCCCTGGAAGCTGTAGCTACAGGAGGTTATTATAAGAAGAGTATTTCAGACTGAAATTTCAGTTTTAAACTTACTTTTCTCAGGAGTTGGATGTCTGACTTTTCATATTCCATGGCTTTAGCTTTTAATAGTTTAGATATAATGCTTCAGTGGCCACAGTACATTTCTTTTTTCCTGCCTAAACTACACGATAGTAGTACAACCATCAATACAGGAAGTAAATAAGGAAAGGTAAAGGTTTGCTTTGAGAGAGAAATCATGCAGCAGAAGTAATTAACAGTAATTATCAGTTTGTGGTACTATCCTATGTGACTTTATCATGCAAAGGTAGATTGTTGATGAGTTTTCTTGTTGTATAAACTAATACAATGTATACAGCACTCCTGATATTTTGCTGTAGAACTTTCCATTTTAAGGAAATGAAAAGTGTTTCTCCAAAAACATATAGAGACAAATATATAACCCAATATTTGTATATTGATACCGAACCACACACACACGTGCATACAGGATTATGTCAGTGATTCCTCCATGCTCATTTGTAGCAATTTAATTTAATTTAACAAATTAAAAATTACATTTATGTCTCATTGCCAAATCAGTGGAGAATTTGAAACCCCATCTACCCTTTCAAGTCATTTTCATGCTGTTTAGAGTTCATTCCCAAAGGAGCATTTCTTGCTGTCCTCCTTGTTCCTCTCAGTAGTGTTAGTTGTATGCAAGTCACAAGCAAAATGTGGATGACTTATTATGTTGTTTTTGGTTTTTTTTATATTGAGATTTTTCCAAGGAATCAAAAATTATATGTTTAAAAATACCCAAGTCAATGATCCAAGATTCCAACTAAAAAGTTGCTGTATCTGTAGTTATGGTTTTGTTAAAATGCTGCAAGTTCCGCAGGAACTCGGGAGAAATGATGTTGAAGAAACATATTCAGATGAAAGATAGCAAACTATTAAAGACTTTCCCAAGTCTTTTAAGCTGAGCAGAGCCTTGAATGGCAGTGAGGAAAGGTTCTCTGCCACCTTTAATATCTTGAGGTGGGGTAAACCCTCACTTGAGCAGGGGAGTTGGACCAGATGACCTCCAGAGTTCCCTTCCAACCTCAACCATTCTGTGATTCTTCTGAATGCTGAATCCCCTTCAAGAAGGAAGTATTTATCACTAAACAAAGCACGCAGAGTAAAGAATGAGAGTCTATACTGGAATGAAATTAATGATCTTTAGGAATTGTAAAAAAATAAATAGCTCTTGAAGTGGGTGTCTGAGCTTGGATTAAAATCTTTCTATTGCTTTTCCAGAAAAACCATGGTGAATAATGAGTTATTTAGGAAGTCTAACTGGTGTTAGAAGGTCAAGATTTCCCCATTTTTCACAGCTTGAGCAAACAAAATTGGGGAAAGTCAAGCAAAACCACTTCATAGCAGTTGAGAAAGAGTTCTTTTATCTCAGCTACAGAGACCTACTGCAGTTGTTGCTTATGGAGCCTCTGAAGTTGAAGTGCTTTCCTAATTTTCCATACTCCTTAATTCTGTCAATGTAAGGTGTGGTGGTGATGTTGAAACCCTCCAGTTCTCAGCTGAATAGTTTCTAGATGAGTAAATCTGAGCTGACGAGCTGCATTCTGACTGAGCAGTTCTGCACTGTAGTGGAACCACCTTAGACTGAGTTAGATGGGCAGATATTATCTGTAGACCTCAGTTTCACTTCTGGTAGTTTAGAGCAACAACATATTGAGATGTTTGAACTTCCAGTTTTCATGTATAAAACCAACAACTCTCCCTCCCTCAGTTCCAAGAAAAACAGCATAGAAACTAGAATCAGAGCAACAAAAGCAGAAAAAAGTGTGTAACCGGAATCAAAGACCCAAGAGAACAAAAGGACTTGGCAATCAGGACCTGAAGTTAAGAATATCTTGCCAATTTCTTAGAAACTAAAAGAGAATGGCTACCAGAAAGGCAAAAAGAAATGGGAATATTGGTACATCAGAACAAAAATTTCCTCCTGCCATTAGTGAGCAAAAGGATACAGCAGTGGAGCTCATTGTCCAGAGGCAGAGATCTAGAATCCAGTACCAGGAGCAAGGAAGATAATTGATTATCCACTCGTCCTTTCATTGTGAACAATCACCCTACTTAACCGGTTCTTCTAATTGCGTCTGCCATACCCTTCTTTGCCTTCCATCAGTCTTGGCTACGAACTGCATGTGAGCTAGTGGTTTCCTTTCAGAAGTCTGCCAGTACAGATGGATATTTCAGACATTAGGGACTGGTTTATGACTGTGTAGCTTGGCTTCATATACCTTTTCCAATCAAAACCTAAGTATCTCTCATGTACTTCATCTCTACCACCAGGAAAGCAATTGCCAGTGAGTTCAGAGCCAGAATTTCTCTTCCTGCAATAGTCTCTCAACTGATTTCACCTTAGCTGGACAGTCTTTAGGGGTTCCTAAAATATCACTCATTATTTGGTAATAAGCCTTTTTCTAGCTCTGCATTCTAACACAAATAGGGAAGGGTTAGTGAATTACCATAGATACCAACTTCCTTAGTGGAACATTACTCATATTTCATAAAATATTAGAAATTGGAGATGGAAAAGACCTTTTAAGGTCATTTTTTTTCTATGGCAGATTATTCATTACTATATATATGTATTTACTGTAATACTTTTTTCCAGGGTTTTGTCTGGTCCAGTCTTAAATTATTCAAGTGACATCTCTGCCCTGAGAATATATTCCAGTGTCTAACAGTCCTTAGTCTTAGGGATTTTTCCCTTATATTCACGTTGAATTTGCTTTGTTCTGCCCTGTTATCCGTAGCCGAAGTTGATTTTTGACTGCTCTTTCTGTTCCTTGCTACATATTCCCTCCCTTAGAAGTTAAAATACTTCTAAATATTTTTCATGCTCCTTTAGCCATTTTTTTGTCTAAAGCTTGTATCATCTACTTGTATTTTTATCTTTCCTGCTCTGAAATTTTGATGTTTTTCTGTTAGGTTTTATTGATTTGTTTTATATTTCTTCCATGTATTTAAGAACTGCTCTAACTTTGTCACTGATACAGGGTAAGAACAGTCACCTGCTGCTCGTGGCATGATTCTCAGCACTGTAAAATCACATTAACACATTTGTCACTGCAGCATATCACAGGTATATATACCTTCTTACTTTCAGTTTCAAGCATATTGGTTGAAAAATATTTCCTCAGTGTTTTAGTGTGTTTTCTTCCAAAATGGCCTTTATAGTATAATTATGAAGTTAGTCTACTCTTCTGTGGTAAGGCAATGTGTGTTCCTGTAGAGAAGGCACCTCCCTTCAGCTCCTTACATTTCTGTGTTAGGCTGACAGGGACTGAATGGCTTTGCTTTGCTTTGCTTTGCTTTGCTTTGCTTTGCTTTGTGAACCACCTATGGCTTTCTTCATCCTGAATGGAGACTAGGAGAAGTGAATCCATTGTGTTACTGAAAATTCCTACTCTTT
>NW_010286671.1:6028-9229 GCF_000700745.2 Antrostomus carolinensis
CTGATACTTGACTTTATTTATAGAGCGAGCACATCTTTAGAGGAAAATAAAATACTAATCTTTAAAGAAATCCTTTAAATCCTTTAAAAATATATGCAGGTTTTTAAAATTCTTTTTAGATAACTGAGCCCTTCAAAATAATATTTTAGAAGTGTTATAGTCCCCAAAGGATTAAGATTCATACTTTCTGTTATTAACAGGAATAAGCCATCTTTTTATCTATGTGAGGACCAAGCATATACCTGTCAGGTACACATGACAATGCTTAAAACTGCCAAGATCCTCTCACACATTTTTATCCTGCATCATTCTTGGCCACAAGCTGTGCTGATGCTGATTTACATTAGAACATTGAGCCAGCACTGTGTCCTTGTGGCCAGGAAGGCCAATGGCATCCTGGGGTGCATTAGAAGGGGTGTGGTTAGTAGGTCGAGAGAGGTTCTCCTCCCCCTCTACTCTGCCCTGGTGAGGCCACATCTGGAATATTGTGTCCACTTCTGGGCCCCACAGTTCAAGGACAGGGAACTGCTTGAGAGAGTCCAGCACAGAGACACCAAGATGATGAAGGGAGTGGAGCATCTCCCTTCTGAGGAAAGGCTGAGGGAGCTGGGGCTCTTTAGCTTGGAGAAGAGGAGACTGAGGGGAGACCTCATTAATGTTTACAAATATGTCAAGGGCGAATGTCACGAGGGTGGAGCCAGGCTCTTCTCAGTGATGCCCAATGGCAGGACAAGGGGCAATGGGTGTGAGCTGGAACACAGGAGGTTCTGCTTAAACTTGAGAAGAAACTTCTTTACAGTGAGGGTGACGGAGCCCTGGAACAGGCTGCCCAGGGAGGTTGTGGAGTCTCCTTCTCTGGAGACATTCAAGACCCTCCTGGACACCTTTCTATGTGATCTCATTTAGGTTCCTGCTCCAACAGAGGACAGATGATCCCTTCCAATCCCTAACATTCTGTGATTGTGTGATTGGCAGAAAATATTGGACATGAGTTTCTGAGCACGTCCAGTGCAGGATTTGACATTCCCTCCATCAACATAAGCAACAAAACAGAGCACAAGCAATCCAGGAGGTTTCTGACTGCACTGATAACTTCCTGACACAGGTAATCGAGGAATTTTTTTCCCTGTGAGGTTGAAAATGCATGAACAGGTTGCTTAGGGAGTCTGTGGTGTCTCCATCCTTGGAGATAGTCAGAACATGACTGGACATGGCCTTGAGCAACTTGCTGCAGTTGAACCTACTCTGAGCAGAGCATCGAACTAGTTGAGCTCCAGAGGTGCCTTCCAACCTCAGGTGCTCTGTGATCCTGAACTCATGACAGAAATAAGAGAGCTGAAGCAGATTGCCTTCTTTTAAATATGGGCTATCAATGAAACAGGAAAATACAGTGCCTAATGAATGTTGATATATGAATGTCAGATTTAATAAAGAATAGTAATCAACTTTCCAGTTTTAATTGTATTGTAGAAATAAAATTGAATTTCCAACTCAAAGGAAAAATAGTTCCAGCAAAGTTATGTAATGTACATGATTTACCCAGCAGTTATGAGTGGCTCCAGTCTTTTCTAACACGCATTTTAGTGTAAAAATAGGTTTTCCAGGAAAAGTGAATATTTTTAAGTCTGTACTATTTACCCAGTAAGCTATAATTTTTCACTGTTATATACAAAATCAGAGTGTCAGATGAGATTGCTTTGTCTAAAATAATATCTGGCATTTTGGTAAGTAATAAAGTTTTGATCCTGTGAGATGTTGAGCAGTTCCTAAAAGTACTCATCACCTTGATAGCTTATTCTGTGAAATGAGGTCTGATCTCCAATGGCCATATTTTTATAAAGTAGAACCTGTTTATAATCAGTCAGAAAAGCCCAACTGAATTCACTGTATGCCAGCACAGTCAGTGACATTCAGTGTTATATGAGCAATGTCTGAGGAATTTATTAAATTTTTCCCATTATGAGGGGAAGAGGATGTATTGGGCAACGGTGGCATTTCTAGGAAATAGGAGTTTATGTAGAGTGCAACATTTCAGATAAAAGAATGGAAAGGAATGCAGAGTTGGAGCAGCCTAATAGTAAATTACCTTTGCATGTTTCCTTCCATCTTTGTCTGTTTGTGATCTGTGTGTAGCACCAGGCATTGTCCTTAAGCCACAAGAAGCAGCATGTGGCGTCATCTCAAGCTTTCGTCAATGATTCGGTGTGGATTTGTAGGCAGGAAGCACAGTAAGAATAGTGCAGTCGGCACCTTCCCAGTGAGACTGACCAAACCCTCCTGGAGTGTGCTCGGCTGCCAGCCGGGGAGTGAGTTTTTACTTGACTCTTGCAATTGGCAATCAGAAAAATGTCTGTCAAACAAAATGGGGTCATCTTTGGGGAATATGGATTTAACTAGCCCATATATGAAAAGAGAGAGGGAGATTGTAGTTGCCAAATCACTCAGTAGTGAAAACCTTCAAGTATTGGCAGTTGCATAATCCCTTGTATAACATAATGCTTGGACCGGAAAAAAGAACCTAAAATAAAAGTAATAAACTATTGTGACTTTTTTTTTTGTGTGCCAATGGATTTATGGCATCAGAGCCTTTGACATAACATCTGTGCGTGCTGCCATTTGCCCTTTTAGTATTTTTCCAGCACTCCATAGGAAGAAGCACTTTGCAATTACTGGAAATGGCAAATGACTTCTGTATCATTTCTTTATTTTTGGAAAGGATGTAAAACTGGAAAGGTCCAGCCCATTGCCTAAAATGCATTCAGGCAATTGAGAATGCCATGTTCATGCAAACATGAAGGGACTCAAAATCTTCTCAAATGTAAAGCAAAAACCAGTATATCCTATTTTGCTGCTGAAGCTTCACTTTGTCTACATATGGGCATCTGAGGGAGCACAGTAGGAAGCAGCATAAGAAATTACCAGCACCTTAAAAACAATCAGTTCTTTACAGGTAGTACAAGGAATGTGGGGGCCAAATGGATGGGACCGGGCTCTTTTTGGTGGTGGTTGGTGACAGGACAAGGGGCAATGGGCACAGACTGGAACACTGGAAGTTCCATACAAACTTAAGGAAAAATTTCTTTACTGTGAGGGTGCCAGAGCCCTGGGACAGGCTGCCCAGAGAGGTTGTGGAGTCTCCATCTCTGGAGATGTTCAAAACCCGCCTGGACACTTTCCTGTGTAACCTGGGGAAGGGAACCT
>NW_010286671.1:9241-39100 GCF_000700745.2 Antrostomus carolinensis
AGGGGGGTTGGACTAGATGATCTCCTGAGGTCCCTTCCAACCCCTACAATTCTGTGATTCTGTGAATTTTTGTCCTGCTATGTGTTACTCTCCCTAAGATTTAACAGAAGGTAAAAGTGCTCTCTGCAGTACCTGTGCTCACCAATAGGCTGTTATCTGTGTTCACCTTTTTAAATAATAAAATAAGAGAGCTAGGCCAATCTTCACTGTAAGCTCTTATCTTCTTCCAATTTAACATTTGATATTAGCTTTCATGAAGATAATTTATTTTTGCTAAAATCTGTCAGGTTATAGTGGTTTGGACTGTTAAAAATCTGAGGGTTTTGGCAGAAATCGTAAGGCCATGAAAATTCCACATCTTTAAAAATAAATGGCCTAAAAGTTGAAGGTCAAAACCAGGTAGAATTGACACTTTATATGACAAACTCAACAGAGGGTTATATTCACCTCCACTGATGTGAATTGATTGAGTGTTGAACCCTTCTCAATGCTTTACATAGTGTCTCTTAGCTGGTGTCTTGTAAGCATCTTTATTTAATGGAATTTTTATCTCCCTGTTTTATTTTACTGATACTTCTTTATTTTGCTGGCAACTGTTTTGAGTTGCTGAATGTAATGGTCAGTTCACATGAGTGGTATTGTGCTCCTTGAAAATTCATAGAATCATAGAATGGTTTGGGTTGGAAAGGACCTTAAAGATCATCTAGTTACAACCCCGCTGTTGTGGACAGGGTTCCCAACCACTAGATCAGGCTGCCCAGGGCCCCATCAACCTGGCCTTGAATGCCTCCAGGGATGGGGCACACACAACTTCTCTGGGCAACCTGGGCCAGTGTCTCACCACCCTCTGGGTGAAAAATTTCCTTCTAATATCTGACCTAAATCTCCCCTCTCTTAGTTTAAAACCATTTCCCATTGTCCTGTCACTATCCATCCATGTCAAAAGTCACTTTCCCTCCTGTTTATAAGCTCCTTTCAAGTACTGAAAGGCTGCAATGAGGTCTCCCTGGAGCCTTCTCTTCTCCAAGCTAAACAAGCCCAGCTCCCTCAACCTTTCTTCATCAGAGAGGTGCTCCAGCCCTCTGATCATCTTTGTGGCTCTCCTCTGGACCTGCTCCAACAGCTCCACATCTTCCTTGTGTTGGGGGCTCCAGGCCTGGACACAATACTCCAGATGGGGCCTCACAAGGGCAGAGGGGGACAATCACCTCCCTTGCCTTGCTGGCCACCCCTCTTTTGATTGCAGTCATGCAATTCATCATGCAGTTCAAACCGTCTTGTAACTCAACCCGTGATTATCATAATTTTTTTCATATAAAATCTTTTCCAGCAAATATATAATTTTCTCTTGAATTGTCACTACAGTTAATAAAATTAAAAAACAAACACGGACTTGTGTGTGAGCTTATTAGAAATGACCCTTTCAATGACAATTTGTTTCATTTACCTTTTTTATATCTGTCAATGAGCCATCTGTTTATGAATTAATTTTTTATACTGCTAATGTGCCAATCAAATCAGATACAGTGCTTAGCTACTAAGGAAGTTTGAAAAAATTAAGTGTACAAGCTCTGTTACCTTTGTCAACAAGACTTGCAAGCATGGCAGAATTTCTATTAAATCTTCTTGACAAGGTCTTTTTCCCATAGAAACATATTACCTGGTATTGATGATGAGAATTTCCTTTGTACCTTTACAATAGTTTTTAATAATTCTGTTTTTATAATTTTACCCAAAAGCAATGGCAAGCTGCATCACATACAATGGCCTTGTTTAACCTTTTGTAAATAGTAAGAGTCTATTTTTTTTTTACTTATTCTCCAGATCTTACTCTACCAAGAATGTTGTACATGTCTGTATATGGCATAACACCACAAGACCAGAGGATTGCATTCTGGCTTCCAGGCATCCTCTTGACACTAAATTAAGCAGAAAATATATATGCCCTGTTGAAAAGCTGTTGGAATCAGACAGTGAAAATAAGTTTTACCAACTCTGTCACCTTAAAGCTACTGCTGATCAGTGTTTATTTTTTTAAGCCTCTTTGTTTATTTGACCTCTTGTGTATGGTAGTATAAATAGGAAATACTGGAATGTACAGGCATTATTGTGCTGAGAAGTGCTTTCTCTGGGAGTTCAGCTATTCTGCATAAATTCAGTTTTCTGCATTGCCTGAAGATCAGATAGGAATGTTCAAATATTTAGAGAAAGTACTGTATAGTATGTTTATAATGAAACATATTTTCTTCCTGTCCCATTTTTCTGCCATGATGGATAACTTCCCCATTCCTAGGAATTCCAACTTCATGGTTTTACGTGTACAATAAATTTTCCTGGAACAGTAACCATCTGCTGAAATGGAAATTGCAGTAAATGTCTTGACAGTGTTTAGAGAAACACAAGTGCCCCTTAAGGAGGGAACCTACACCTGCAAAAATACCCCACTTAACCAGAAAACACCCTACATCAATCTTTGATGTCAGCATTTTCCTCAACTTGATGGGAATTTCCTTGTGCCTTGAGAATTCAAAGCAAAGCACTTTGCATCCCGAGCTTGGTTCTTCCTGGAATGGGTGTAGAACCAAAATCTTTCAGACTTTCCAGAAAGCAATAATGTTACAAAAATGGGTGCCAGGTGAGTTATATGTGAATTGTACCATAGTTGACTTTATTTTGATTTATAGATCTTCTCAGATGAAACACTACTGAGAAGAAGTGTTTAGGACAACAGTGAATCAGGGGTGCTAATTTGATATGGGGAGTGATCTGTGTGCCTAAACGTAGCCGTATAGTGCTATTTGAGATTCTAAGGTAATCCAAGATATCTAATGAAGCAAGGAGATGTGATACAGTACCTATAGGAGACCCAAGCCCTTCTGAAGCAGCAACTGAGGCCTGATAGGATGCTGCAACCTGTAGAGCTGTGTTCTTAACTGTTAAGAGCTCTGTTTTTGCAAAACTAGATCAAAATGGGTTGACCATTTTGACAAAGAAACACATTATTCTCTAGGAAACAAGAGACAATAATGTGCCATCTCAGACAAACCAAATACTTGGATTGTGGTTATGTCTGAGTGCAGTTGGGTGACATGACTACTTGCCCGAAAAACATTTTAGTGACAAATTTAGTGTCATTGAGACACCCTTTCCCTGACCAGGAGAGATGAAAATACTGTAAGGTAGCTAGCAGAAAAAAATCTCAGCTGAAATTCAGTTTTAGAAAAAAAAGCAAGGGGAGATCTGATTGTATTTAAAATACACCACAGTCAACTATATTGAACTCTATATCACCTTAAAACTACTGATATATTCCGTGAGAGCTCAATAGTGCTTACACCACTATACAAATTTGCCCTCAGTCCTTTTATTGATATTGACCTGCTGGGCATCCAGTTTATTTTTACCTCTAGTCCTTAGTAACATGGGTGATGAATTTCCATTCTATCTTTTCTGAATTGTGGCCATCCACATTTAATTTCATAAATCCTTTAACTTGTTTATAAAGAAAAAGAGAAGTGTTTCTTTTCTTATAGTATCAGACTATTAATAAGAAAGGTGCCAAAATGCTTTTAAACTGGAAAAGTCCCAAGTATGATATGTCTGTGTTCTGTTTTTATTCATCTTTCACACACTGAAAAAGGAAATTAAGTTAATGGAAAGTATGAGATATGACAGCAGTTGTTGCTATAATAATATCATCCATACAAAATATGTTGCTGAGGAAATCATTCCATACTATTTTTGAAAGGATTACAGTGCAATATCTTTTTTTCCAAAGCAAAGGCCAATGATGCAGTATTGCTCTTTTGAAAAAAAAAAAAAAAAAAGACCATCTTTTTACAGCAGTTATTTGAAACTTTCCCTTGGTTCTGAATTAATTTTGGTAAAAATTCAACAGGAAGAATAAATCCATCTCATCTCCGAAAATGTAACATTCTATTTAAGTTCTGACTTCACAGCCAAGTTTAAATGCTTAGTCCTTTTAGTAGTTGTTTATATGTATTTTTAACCTGCTACTTATGTAATAGACAAATAAATCACAAAGGCAGTTGAACAATTGCTATCTGTTAGTGGATTAAAAAATTACTCTGGTAAAGGAAGCCAGTCTAACACCTATTCCCCTTTATATTATTTGAGTATTTCAAGTAGCTTAATGACTAGCGTGAATCTGTTGAGCCTGTTGTGGGGAACCTGCTTTGGCGAGGGGTTGGACTAGATGATCTCCTGAGGTCCTTTCCAACCCCTACGATTCTATAATTCTGTAGCCTCATTCTGACCCCCATCAGAGGCAATCATATATATGTGAATATCCTCACTTGAAATTCAGAGGAGTATAAAATTTGCCCCTGTATATGAGCTTGCAGGACCTGACATATACTGAAATCACACAAATGAAATGAAGCTGATGTTGAAACAAGACTGAAATCCTGAATCAGTTGCAGTGTGTCGCTCTGTGCTGGCTGCTTTTCCTGATGAGCTCCTCAAGTTCAACTTTCTTCCACTGAAAAAGTTTGTGCTCTAAGACCATTTATTTCTTTATATAAAAATGCTAGTGAGCCTGAGCTCCTTTGTAGAGAACATTTCAAAAGGTGAAAACCAGATGAATCACATGATTCTATATATATATGTGTGTGTATATGTACACATAGAGGGGAGTGTATGTGGAGAGAGAGATAATAAAAGATGCAGATAGATAAAAACCATATTCAAGGGTTTTCACCTTTGGCTTTTAAAATCTTCTATACAAAGGAGCTCAGGCTCACTAACATTTTTGTACTGAGACTGAGCTCCTTTGTATATATACATATACATTATACATATACATACATATTTACACACATTAAAAAATTATATCTTTGTGTAGGCGTACTCCATATTTCTTCTAGTTTATTCAAACAACCTTTCTTGTTAAAAGTGAACATTTTGTCATTCATTTTTTGATTAATTTTAATGTAGGAAGTCTCCAACATCCACTTGCTATAAAGAAGACCAGAAGAAAGATGTCCTAGAATTAGGTAAGTTGTGTCAAGCTTCAGTTTGGCTTTTGCAATGGTATTCTTGAGAGCAGTTGTATGTAACCAAATCTGTATGAATTGCTTCTTTTGTAACTCTTAGTTGATTCAGAGTAATTGCATTTGCTATTAGCTTCTTGGGTGAGATTGTGTAAAGAAGTCATTAAGGAGTAATCAAACAAAGGCTAGCTCATGCATTTTTTATCTGGTCTTTCTAGATAAACATGTATTTTCTTTTTTAGGAAGACAGATGACAAAAAAGTGTTAACTGTCATATTGATGAACCATTGGCACTGGGCCTGCTGGGGGAAGCAATTTTTTTATCCAACAGATTATATGATTTTTTTTTCTTTCAGTTGATGTTGAAGATGAAGAAACAACTGGAGAAGTTAGTAAGAACCTGGATCTTTCAACAATGTATATGCTTCAAGTAGTATCAAAAGCAATTGATCTTTCTCTTGCAAAAGTAAGACTCACTATGATGGTAAATACAAATAGATGTGTGAGAACGTTATTTCAGTTAACCAAAGCTGCAATGGATTGCTCTGTGTTACGTGTTTGTGGGTGATTTAACATGTGCTGTATTCATTCCTGAGTATATTCCTTATTTGGTATTCAGGTGAAAAAGTAATGTAGGGATGCCTCTCCAAAATTCAGAAAAACACCAGGAGAGCATGCCAGAATGTGTCAGCCCACTTGAAGCACAGATAATAGCTTTAATTAATTAAGCTTGTATTTTTTTTTTATTAATGCCTCTAGTCAGTTATTAATGTGCTTATTCTCCAGTCCTTTAAATTGACAGTGGTTTAGAACAAGTATATTATTCCCCTGGCACCGTTCCTCTCTTGCTATCTTCCTTATTTTGAGCAGAGATGGAACTGTTCAATACTTTGAATATGTTCCTTCCCATTGAGACAGAGGGAAAAAAAACACAGAGGAAAGATAATGAGGGTGTCTTCCAATTTAATTTCTAGATCAAAGAGGTCCGAGTAATTATACAAACACTGAGCAGTCTGTTCTTAGTTACTCAGCTTTACTTTAGCAAGAATGCAATTTCTTCAATACTAATGGTCTGCAGTTGGTCAGGGTCAAGATCTGAATTTGTTATATGCTGATATGTCATCCAACATACAGAAGTCAAATGTTTGAATAACATTTATCTCATACCAGCAACTTTGACAGGCAAAATGGGCTGCTTTTTCTCCATACTGCGTCTGGCAGGGTCCTTTTCTTTCTAATGTAACCATTAGTAGGCGTTGCTCTTCTAGCTGTCAAATTTAAGACAATATTCTGTAATACTTTCATGGGAAACTCTGCCCCAGATGATCTTCACAAATAGTTTCCTATGCTGAGCAGCACACAGCATTATGAGTTGAAGAAATATTGCAGGAAAAGGAAAAAATTGCTCCTTTTCATTTGACTGTTGCTATTTACAGTATGTGTAAAACAGAAAAGGGTGGTTATAGTGAGTTAGTCATCACCCTTCCACACTCCTCCTTTCTTTTCTACAAATTACTGCAAGTAAACGTACCTGTGTTTTGGATTTGTTTTTAAAATGAGAACTTTTTCCTTTCTTTTTTTTTTTTTAATAGGAATTAAAAAATCTTTTGTTTGGCTCTAGTCTTTGTTGCTTCAGTGAAGAATGGAAAATACAGAGCTTTACATTTAATAACATACCACAATTAAAATACGGCATTGTGCAAAAAAAGGTACTGTAAATTACTTCCTTTAGGTGATCTTTGCTTTTTACACTGAGTTAACAAAGCCTGTGTGTTTCAGCAGTTAAAAAAAAAAAAGTATTCTAAAGACTCTTCTCTTTAACTTCTCTGGTTACCACTGGATGGTGACATCCTTTTCAGGTCTTGTTAGGAGACTTGAGATGAATGGAATATTCCTGAGGGAAACTTAAAGTAACTACAGAAATTATGAGTATGTGTGTGTGTGTGACAGGAGGTTATTCATAGGGAGGAAGATAAGCCACTTCAGCTGAAAGGTAGTGGTGGTAAAAGAATAAAAGGGCATAAATCAAGGGTGGAGTTTAAGAGAAAAAGGATATGTGGGGGCCATGTTTAATGAGTTTAAGATGGAGCTTGATCTATCTCAAAATGAGGGGATGTATCAAGAATTGCCTACAGTGACTGGGAAAGTGCAACAAGA
This sequence comes from Antrostomus carolinensis, assembly GCF_000700745.2. Taxonomy (NCBI): domain Eukaryota; kingdom Metazoa; phylum Chordata; class Aves; order Caprimulgiformes; family Caprimulgidae; genus Antrostomus; species Antrostomus carolinensis. Next base: position 16,411 of record NW_010286671.1, read on the forward strand.
CTTTTGCCTCTTAAAGACATGGGAGTCACATCCTGGAAACACCAAAGTAACATTTACAAGTAACATAAAGATGGGGGGTTCACATTCCTCAAATAAAAGGGCACAAATGCCCCTGCAGTGTCACTAGGACTGGGACACTGGAACTGCTTGGTGGGACCACCTCTTTTGCAGTCAAGTTTCTGTAATTCTGGACTGCAGCCACAAGATGCCAGCTCCTCCCTAAAACAAGGTTTTCCTCAATTCCTAGGCATCATCTACCAAGTGGCCCTTTCTAAAATCCCAGCAGGTCCCTGTGGTGACCAGAGATGATAAAACCACCATGCCATGACTAAGGTCAGCCTGGAAAGCATGTACCCAATCCATACAAATTTTTGGTGCTAACAAAGATCTCTCTGGGTTAGGCCATTCAGTGGGCAACTCATCTGGTGTCTATCTTGTCAGCTTTGCCTGGGCACCTGACTGAGACTGTGTGCTTCAGACTGTCCTGCTCTGTATGGCAAATGCAGTTGGTCAGCCTGGTTTCTCAGCTGGCTGATGCATAGGCTCAGACCAGGGACCACACACAGGGCACAGGGTATGTGGCTGCCTCCAAATTCAAACAGAACCAGTGTAAAAATGCATCCTCCTCAGCTGCAGCTTAATGCTTTTGTCTCTGCCCTGTGACACTGTACATGGGCTTTTGGGATATCCATGCACCAGGTCTCTTCTCTTGTGAACCCACAGGAAAAACATGGACCTGTTCGAACAAGTCCAGAGGAGGCCACTAGGATGATGTGAGGGCTGGAGCACCTCTCCTGTGAGGACAGGCTGAGACAGTTGGGGCTGTTCCACCTGCGGAAAAAAAAGAGACCTTCTAGCGGCCTCCCAGTACCTGAAGGGCCTACAAGAAAGCTGGGGAAGGACTTTTTACGTGGGCAGGGAGTGATAGAACAAGGGGTAATGTCTTTAAACTGTAAGAGGGTAGGTTTAGATTGGACATTAGGAAGAAATTCTTTACTATAAGGGTGGTGAGACACTGGCCCAGGTTGCCCAGAGAAGCAGTGGCTGCTCCTCCCTGGAAGTGTTCAAGGCCAGGCTGGATGAGGCTTTAAGCAACCTGGTCTAGTGGAAGGTGTCCCTACTGATGGCAGGGGGGCTGGAACATGGTGGACTTTAAGGTCCCTTCCAACCCAAACCATTCTATGATTCTATGAGAACAAGGATCTGAGGACATCAGTAAAGACTTGGGAAGGAGTAGACTCCTCTTTACAAAACACTCATCAAGCTTCTGCACTGATGCAGAAAATATTTATCTGGCCTGAGAGAAGTAGACCGTTATGTACTATACAGAAATGAGAGGAAGAGAGGGTTTGGGGCAAGGACAATAGCTAATAAACATGTCATTAAGATGTTTAATTAACTTACCTTGTGTAGTTAAATATTTCATTAGGCTGATGATCTCAGAAGAAAGCTGCTTATATTTAAATAAAACCTAGAATAAAAGAGATATTAAATGTTAATTTGAACTTCAAAAGGAGCCATGGCAGTAATGTTCACTGGACCACAGTAAATATTACTTTGGTGTTTACAGACCCTGCTACTAGAGAAAAGATGTCTCATCACTTCTAGAAACTCACTGGCCATTAAATTCCCTACCATAAATTCCACAACAGGAATGGTAAACCAGTGTGCTTTGCTTAGATGTGTTTATTTCAGACAGTTAATATATTCCTCCTCACTTCCAAAATTCATTTAAGCTGATTTGCTCTTACATTAAGTTTCTATAAGTACTATAGTACTATAAGAAGATATTTAGAATGGTTCCTTTTTTTTTTTTTTTTTTTTTTTTTTGACTGGGAGGCTTTCCCTGATGAACTGAAATAAACCTTGCTTTTTTCCTTAATATATTTCACTCATTTGATATATAAGTAGTTATAGAGAGGTAGTCTGTGTGAAATATAAATGAGAAAATTGAAGGTATCAATACTAAGCTATTTTCTGATTACAATATCAGAAATACAGACCTTTATTTTCTAGGTTACACGCTGTGCATACTGTGTGTACTTGTAGGTCCCATTCCCTTAGGCTTGATGCTGTACTTAACCTGAAAACTAAATTGATCACTTTGGTCACATTGCTATTTGAAAATAGCAGTGCTGGGTGCACTCTTCATTCTCCTCCAGGGTTTTGAGAGGAGTTTGTCGGATCCTAGACTGATTCCTCACAGTCTGGTTGTGATCTACAGAGGAAATCAGGGGTGCAACTGTAGCATGTGACAGCAGTGTGATCCTGGGTTCATTGCATGAGAGTAAGAACAGTGTGGACTTTGATGTGGGTTAAAATCAGAACATAGACTCTCCAGAAAACCTGCTGGGTGGTCCATACTTTCTTACCCTCATTGTTTTTCTTACTTTACCTGGATAGACAAAGCTGGCACTGATACATCAGCCTACATGGGATGTTGATTTAGGGAAGACATGTGTTAAAATAATGAACTTGCTCATGCTAAGAATGGATGCGTTTCTGAGAATGGCAGCATGTACTGACAGACACATGTGTGGGACAGCATCTGTGGGATTTAATATGCTGAATCCTCTGCTATGTTGCAGTAATTCCCAGTACTACCAATGTGATGTGTGATATTGTGGTATCTGTGATGTTAGGCTTGTGTCCTGTATAGCCTGCTCCATTCATGCATAGATGTTCCAGAGAAATGATAGCTTTTCTCTGTCTCCTCAGCAAACTACTTGACTAAATAACGTGATACAAGGCACCTAGGAGAGAACTGAGTGACAAGGGAAGGAGAGTTATGCTGGATGAAGTTTTCTAGACAAGAAGAGGCCATACCTTTTGCTTCCCAGGACAACTTGTGCAGTTGTCTCTGCCATAGAGTTAACCCATAGGAACAGCTCGTGTTCATGCAATGGGGTCAGGTGGGCTAGATGACAGGGAATAAAAAAGGAGAAGGAACTACTTTGCAACCCCATCCCACAGTCTTTTAAAACAACTACAAACCTTTCTTTTTTTTTTTTTTTTTTTTTTTTTTCCCATTAGGTTTAAAGTTAATATGGTATTTGTTGGTATTGCGATTTTTTTTTCCAACATTAATCATTTGAAAGCTTCAAAATTCCTTCATTTTCTTTCTCTTTCCAAGTGAAAGAGCTGCCTGGTGCAGCGCACTATGCATAAAACTGAAATCTTTGTTTAGTGATGTAAGTAAGAACATGAGGGCAGGCATAGTGCTCAGAAGAGGTAAAAGAGCAAGGTTTATTTTCACCCTTTGGAAAGCAGTCAGATTGGATTTTGCTCTGGAAGTTAAGGTAGACTGTGGCTCAATAGGGGTCAGGAGATCTTTGGTTGCATAATCCCAGACCAGATTTTAAAAAGACTCCTTTGATGTTATACGTGTCTAGCCATTTTCATGAAAAACAGGTGGGAAACATAATATCAGTTAGTAACACTGATTTTATTTGGCTTGCAAAAAAAGAAAAAAAAAAAAGATAGAGCAACAGAGAGCACTACAAAGTCATGGATGGAAAGAGAGAGGTGAAAGAATGGCTGAAGCTTGAATGGAAGCACATGGCTTGCAAAAGTTTTCACCAGCATCAAACAGTGCAAATTGTTTTGCTCATGGACTGTCCCATTATTCCCCTCAGGGTGGCCCATGTGGAGTACTGGCTGCAGTTCAAGCTTGTGTCCTGCAACAGCTTATCTTTGCAGACAGTAACAGGAATAAAGACACTCGGTAAGTCAGCAATTGACATCAGAAATATTTTCCATACAGAAATATATTTTTTTTCTCTGCTGCAGCCACTCAGGAGCCTTTTTGAGTTTGAACTTACTGAACTTCTTTTTGTGTCTGAGGAAGAAAGAAAGTAGCATACAATTGACTTGTATTTACTTCCCTTTCAACTGTAGGAATTTAGAGGTTGGTGTTTTATTTATGTAATTACTTGCTTGTGATTAACCCAAGAACCTCTACAAAAATCCAACAGCTTGAATTGAGTTCAATGAAAATTCTTTAACCTTGAAATTCCATGGAGATATGATTTCAAAGAAAATGTAATCAAGGGTTGAAAGACTGTGAAATTTATGTAGTTTTTGACACTAAGAATCTCAGGGAGGGTGAAAAATTAAAATTATAGCTATTTTTTTTTCCTTGCTACTGTGTTTGGCCTTTCACAGTTAAACTCCTTATCAGAATTTGAATTTAAATTCTGTGTGTGGGTTTTTTACGTACTTTAAAGGAATATTATTAAGTATTGCTGGTGCCAAGTAAATTGCTTGGACTGCTATAATGTTAATATACTTGTCACTTTGCTAAAGGGACAGAGCTTATTCAATGAAATGCTGGAAAATAATGTCTAAAAAAATTACTTTATTACTAGACTTCTTGTATTCACCTTTTGTTTTCAGTAAGAAATCAAGTCCATTACAAAAGAAGAAATTAAAAAAGATTTTCTGTGCTTCATAAGTGCAATTTCTTGAATAGGGAAAACACTGTTTTATTAGTTTATGCTGCCACCACCTTGTGTTATTTGTGGGTGATACACTGACCTCAATTTAGTCAGCAGAAAAGCTTTCATACTGAGGTTTATCGTGAACTTCATTACCTTACAATGTAAAAATGTTCATAGCATCTAAAAAATTGGCTTTAAATATACACTTTTCTGCTTTGAACTGTTTAGGAAAGTGACAGGGTCTCTGGGGATTTTCCTTAGTTTTGTCTGACTGGCACTTAATGTAAATTCATTGTTTGAGGTGTTTTCATCAACAATGGAAAGAAACAGGCACCTGTAGAACATCATTATTTGTCTTCAGCACCCAGGATGGGAGGTGACAGTTTATCAAAGGATTACCAGGCTCTAGGGGTCCACACAGGTGCCCATGTCCAGGAGGATTAGTGGGTAGACAATCCTGATACTAGACACCTAGTAACCCATTAGAAATGTTGAAAAACAGGCTTAGAGTCCAAATACAATACTGAAAGTTTTACCATTACTACTAGTATTGTTGTTGCTAATTATTATTGGCACTGATTGCTCGCAGACCCCAAGACAAGGGCTAAATAAACAAGATGATGTGAATTCATCACTTGAAAATTGCCTGTTCCTTGAAGTCACTTGAAGGCAATTAGCATGGACTGATAAAGAGATAGAGTCAGTGGTGCAGAGTGCAATGTCAAGTTAATTCTACAATTAGTTATGCAGTTCAGTTATTTTCTTCTTCAGTTCTTTCAGTACACCACATCTGTCTGTAATTCATAGGAAGAGCCTGCTGTTTAGAGCATACTTTGTACAAGTTCAAAGATTAGCTAGCAAAACTTTGTTATTCTAGTTCAGATTATAATGAAAGTAAACTTTTCAAGGCAGAATAATACTCTTGTCCACATGAAATAAAAAACTCATAAACTTCCATGCAATCAGATCAATATGGATTTAGGTTTTATGACCAGGGATCTCCACAGAATTCACCAAAGAATTTTTTTTGGTTGTGAAAACCAAGAATTTCTTTCAGCTTGGAGGACAGTCTTTGATCATCTGCTTCTTGGTTCCTTTGAGTCTCAGGTCATCCTTAGTAAAAGTTGTTAACCTTTTATTCTTTCAGCATGGTTCAGTGATTGTAAATGGGATCATAAAATTACGTGGCACCCAAATAAGGAGATTGAGGCCAAATTGTTTAAACTATAAATGTCCCAACTCATGACAGCTACAACCTATCCTGTTTACTTGGCAATATTTGCCTCTGCTATTTTTCCCCTCCTCCATTATCCACATGGTTTTAAAAGATTTTGTTTTAACGTATTTTGTATAAGAAAAATGCTACTGAAGTATGCAGAAAGTCTCCAAGGAATTTCAGGTTTGCAGGTGAGCTCTTTGTCTTTATGCAAGTAAATGCTAAAAACCTCGAGGCTCCAAAAAATTAATAGCAAGATGGACTGTTTTATTCATGAGATAAACATATTTTCTTATGATGTGTTTGCCATGGGTAGAAACTCTTAGGCAGAAAGAAAGGGAAGTCTCAGAGCTTGAAATGAGAGGATTAATATTCCTTTCTAATTCTAACCTGATTTTTTTAAATTATTAGCCACTTCACAGTAAGTGTTTGACTTCACGCTTCTTCAACATTCAAGAAATAATTATCATGTCTCCTTCTTACTCTGCTACCTCTCTCAGACACATAAATTAGTTACTGTTTCCCATAAATTTCTGGGCATTCGTATTAGAACACAGGCAGAGATAAGAGAAAGTTATGATTTATTTTTTTTTTACTTGAAAATTCTCACCAATTATTTCCCATATCTCACATCCTTCAGAGAGGGAAACATGCTCTAAATGAACATTATATTCAAGGCAGACATTGAACTTGAAAGTCTGTTTTAATTTTTTTTTTTAATGTTTGATCTTTCTTGTTTAGTCTTTTGAATTATTAGATCTTTTACTCAAAATGCTGGGAACAGGTTTTGGCATCATCTCCCATGCTAGTAACACTCTAAGGCTGATAATATCTGAATTTCAAAGACTGCCATTCTTGAAGCCACTAGAGAATATTCCAGTTTTGCTCCCCAGGGACATGAATCTGTTGTTCACTTCTTCAGGCTCATGGACGTTGGGTTTTATTCTTAAATCTGCCAGTTTTCCATTATGTGACTTTTGGCTTCCTAGTCCTTTATTTCTCCATTCCCATCTTGGAAGTTGGAATAACAGGACATATTAGAAGACTTCACAAAACACATTTTGTAGGAAATGTGTTGACTATCTTGCTTACATGTTTGGGATCAATAGACTATTGTAAACATTTATTCTGTAGTTTTGCTCATCATTGTGTAAGTTCTAAGCCAAGCATCTAAGTGAAAATATTTAAGAAACAGTGGAGCTCCACTGACCAATACTAGGTCAGTTTTAGTGTTTTAGGTCACCACTTCGGGGCATATCCTATTAAAAGTAAGATCCAAGGTTCCTTCTTAGATGCCTAAAATGAGATTTAAGGTGGTTCACCTCAAAGAACAGTTCCAGGAAGCCCATAGTCCAATGGTGACTTCAGTTGCATCTCCTTTAGAGCTCTGCTGAACAGCAGCACCACATCCTCCTATCACCTGTCAGTGCAACCCAGTGCTGAGAATTCTTCATACTGTGTGCACAGTGAGTACTCTCATGGCATTTCACTCAGGTGCTTAATCCTCAGAGGAATGTTAGACTCAACTGTCCCTTTATCTCTGACATGTCTTCTCAGTAGCAATACTAGCTCTCTGTTCAACTCTCAGGATTTTTTTGAGTTGGCCATCCAGCTTGTCTCTTTCTTGACTATAGAAGGAACTGAGATATCAAAAGGATAATGTTCTGAGGAAAATTACTGGAGCACTTAGGCATTACAACACCTAAATAGTCTCTAAAATAGTACTTTTGTTCTTTTAGCTACAAAGCTGCTATGAATCTGTGTATACTGCAATTGGGGCAGTTTGCCCTCTAATGAGTAAATTTCCCAACAAACATTTTGGTGCTTGTCTGTTTCTTGTGTTTCCTGGACTGCAGTTGTCTTCAGCCTTCAGAAGTTCACAGAACCAAATGTCTCACCATGGCTATTGCAGACATATTGTGGCGTGCAGGAGGCAATGAAAAAGCAATTGTGGCACTGTAAGTAGGAGAAGCAGTTTTAGTTATTATACAATGTTCCTATACTTGTGTCTGTTATATATATACATACTTTAAAAAATTAGAGTTTTGTCAGGTATGTTTATACAGTCTAAAATGGTTTAGGGAGAAATACAAAATGTCTTTTCTACCTTCCCAGTAGCTGGGGCAAAATAGTTAAATTATTTGAAATTATTGTGAAAGATCCTGCAGATTTCATTGAGGCCAGGATTTCTCCAGAATCTTTACCAAGAGTTATTTTTCCAGATGCAGCATTTTACTCCAACAGTTTTGCATTGCAGGGTATTCTGTTATGGCCAGGATTAATTTCCCTTTGCTGCCTATTAGTTACTTAGTTTATGCTACACAAATAGGCTACTTGTACACAAGATATCTAACTTTTAGATTGCTAGCTTTGGCTGTACTGGATCCTACATGATATTTCTGAGTGATCCAGGTTTTGTGAGAGTAAATCATCTCTTTTATTAGATCAACTAAGATAGCTGAAAAATAACAGAGAAGCTTTTGGGCACAGAAGTCCTCCTTCAAACCTGAAATAGAAGCAGCAAATTCAAAGACATTTCAAATGATATTTTGCATGTTTTATGTCTGTAAAATGCTTCTTCTGGGGTGGTATTGTACATATGTTCTTCTGCTTGTTTTAATGTCATTGCTCTAGTATTCTTTTTCCAATAAAAACTGTCATTAACATCTTAATCCTATTTTTATCCTCTCTGTCTGTAGAAACTGGTAATTAATATTAAAGAGACTGAGAGAACACAGCACAACTAAAGTATATGTTTCATTGATAAAGTTTTGTTTAATATTTCCATATTAACTTATTATACAAGCAATCCTTTTTTAAAAACATGTTTAAAAATAATATTAAAAAATCTTTGTCTCATCATTCAGTTCATATAACATGTTTATTTCTCTTTGATGCCATTTTGTTCCTTTTATCATGAGCTTTGGTTTTGTCTGAATATCCTTTCCAGGCCATCAGGAAGACAGCAGTTCACTCCCATAGGAAAATACAAGGCAGATGGAATCTTAGAAACTGTAAGGCTCTCTGTAACACACAGTAACATTCTCCATATATTCTTATTTTAGTACAATGAATGTGATTTCCATTGCTTTCTTAGTGTTTTAAAATTATTTATGTCAAATTAGTTAGTTGTGATCCAAAAACCAATAGGAAATAATGAAATCCTGTAGTCTGTCTGGCTCTGAGTCGTCCCAATGTCTGTGGGCAATTGGGCTTCTGAAGTCCTATTTGTTCTGTCTACCTTTCAGGCTTATAAACTGTGCCTGTTTTTATTGATATGCAATTAAAGTGAACATGGGTCGTTTCAAATTGACCAGCATGGCCATGAACATCAAAAGGCAGTATTTTCTTCTTGTCTTTCGCAGAATTCTTTGCCTTTTTTTTTTTTTTTTTTATTTTTAACCTCCAGAAGATCCAAATGGCAAAATGCTTTCCAGTTATGCCTTTATTTCCATCTGAAGCTCTGAAATGCTTTAGTGGTTTAAGGAAATATTACTGGCCTCCTAACTAGAGGAATGGATGTGTCAACAGCTTTTCAGAACCAGAGAGTTTTGGAACAACTGGAAGTGAAAAACTGTATAAAAGGGGTGAATGCAGCAGAAAAATTTGGCTATAATGTGCTCTTCCAAGATAGAATATTGAGATAGAATTCTGAGCTGTTGGCTATTTCAGAGTGCAACTAACACCATTATGCTGCCTCTAAATACTGCTTATTGAAGGTCATGTGGACATAGCTCCAGTGAAAATGTGATGGAAAGGAATATAATCCAACCTGCTTGATTTTCCTCACACAGTATCCACAAGACCATCATTTCTCTCAAAATCTGAAGATGGAAAAATAGACAAAGAATGTTGAAGTAAAGGGTCTAGGTCTGTGAAGTCTTCTGAACTTCAAGTTAAATAAGAATATTCTTGGGAGTATTCTCTGAGTATAAGAAGTGTTCTGATACATGCCTGCTATAGATGGTATAAACAGAGGTACAAACTCCTGAGCTACTTGCACATTCTCTGTCCTCTAAAGTTGCACTTTTACTATGTTTGTTCTAGGAGTTGTTTCTCACTGCATAAACAATGCTTAAAGTTGAATCAAAACTGTCTGTTCAATGAACTTAAAATCAACAAGAAGCAGGATTTAAAAATTCAGAATATAAAAAGTGCTGAGATAAATATTATATCAAGTAACGACAGTAAGAGGTAGATTTCATTAGGTCTTTATTCCATTTTGTTGGTTTAAATCTTTCCATTTAAGATTTAAAGTTTTGGTTATTTTAGTTCAGCTTTCAGATTATAAAAATGAGTTGATATTGTTTCAGTTACTTTTTTTTCTTCTGACATTTCTTCCCAGCTAATACTACATATTGCCACAAGATATGAAGATCTGATTGTATTTCTTCAGCAGAACATTCACCAGGTACTGCATATAGATAAGACACTAAACCTGTTATATTTCAGATGCCAGTCTTCCTGTGTTTATCAGTCTCATATGATGTCTTCTGAACATTGTTTCAAACACTGTATGGACATGTCTTACATTTTAACAAACAGAGCAACAAATTTGTTTTTAGCATAAATGAGAACAATTCTTTCCACTTTCATTTCAATTTGCGTTTCTTATAAGATTGGGCAAAAAATGTACGCAACAAACAAAATAAAATCAGTCCTTTTCTTTTTCAGTTTGAAATTGGTCCTTGTGGGTGCATCCTTCTGACTGTATCTGTCATCTTATCAAGATCTATCAATCTGTGAGTGTCTTTGTATCCCTGTTTCATAACTGCAAAGCAAATGAAGCTGTGCAATGTGGGGAAACAACCATGATCTACTTAACTGTCTGGCCTTTTTAATCTATCTTGATGTTTACTCTGGGAAATGTAGGGAAGTTATGCAGAGTTACTCACCTAATCTTGGCTTTTTTTGTTGTATATGCACACACTTGTCTATATACTGTTAACATATAAGGGTCTGGAGCACAGGTCTTATAAGGAGCAGCTGAAGGAACTGGAATTGTTTAGTCTGGAGAAGAAGATGCTCAGGGGAGACCTTATCGTTCTCTACAACTACCTGAAAGGAGGGTGTAGTGAGGTGGGGGTTAGTCTCTTCTCCCAGGCAACCAGCAATAGGATGAGAGGAAATGGCCTCAAGTTACACCAGGGGAGTTTCAAGTTGAATATTGGGAAAAATTTCTTCAATGAAGGAGTGGTCAGACATTGGAACAGGCTGCCCAGGGGAGTGGTGGAGTCACCATCTCTCGAGGTATTCAAGAAACATGTAGATGTAGCGCTCAAGGATATGGTTTAGTGGGCATGGTGGTGATGAGTTGACAGTTGGAGTGGATGATCTTAGAGGTCTTTTCCAACCTTATTGACTCTGTGAAAGTGACTGATCCCTCCATAATATCTGATATAAATGACTCCATCTAAACATTAGATATCACATCTAAGGTAGTTGCCTGTGCTCCCTGTCTTGACAGTCAAAAGCAAGACTCATTTAGAGGGTTATTTATTTCACGTACTTTAGGTATCTGTCTTAGGTGGGGATGAATAACTTGCTTGTGATGCCCCAATCTCTCCATCAATTATAGTGATAAAGAAAGGCCAGTATAAAATGGATTAGGCAGCTAATTTTTAGATGGTTATAGGTAAGCTGTTGCAAATCTGCTGTCAGTTTATTGGTGTAATAAATACGAAGAGCTCTAACTAAAGGGTAGTCATTAGAGCCTCTTTTAAAAACTCATTGAGGCTTGCCCAAGCACAATTGCAGTTAACTGTGCTTTTATACAGATTAAATGATTTTCTGTGGTCCTGTAAATATCAGAGTGGGTCAGAATATAAAAGCTTTCTTCATTTTGTCAAATTCCACTTTTGTAAAAATCTCCTAGAGTGATCTGCAAGTGAAAAGAACTGTTTCCTGACAACTTGCAATCACAACTGAGATGAAAAGAGCAGCTGCACTTGAAAGCAGCACGGGTTTGATTTATGTAAGCTTTTATTTCTTACATCTCTGCATTGTCTTGAAAATAAATGGCAGTTTCATCCGAACTTGTGATATGCATTCAGTTGCTCACCTACCGAGATTTCTACAAGCGTTTACAGATTGTTTATTTGACTTTGTTGTAATTTCTTCCTTTCTTTTGCTTACAGTAACACTACAGGCCTTTGGCTTAACTCCATTTTTGCACTCCAACACAAATGGCATGATAATTTTATAGCATATGTAATTTATTCTCATTTTTCTAAGCTAGCTATAGCAGAGACGTCCAGATTAGTAAACGTATTTCAGCAATTAACGATATAGTTGGCATTTGGTAGGATCACCAAAAGAAGCAATGTTCCTAATTACTATTGATTGCATTGCTTTACTTGCTATAAAATGGTAAACATTCTTTAATAATATAAGCAAGGGGCTAATTTTTTCCCTCACCTCTCAATTCTTAACAGATGGATTATGACAGGGCCAATCAATCATCTGTGTTTGCATTTTGAGGGAGCTAAGTGTCTAAAGTGAACATGAAAATTCCTTATGGTGCCTATTTGCATTTTTAGGTATCTAAATATTTTTACAGTTCTAGTCCACAGTGTCAGAATTGTTTATAAAATGTAGCTCTATTTCGAGGAAGGTTCATGACAGAAATTCATTTTAAAGGACCGTTACTCTTCTAGCTTGGTACTGTGTAATACATTGTGTTGGTAAGTATCTTTTGTTTAAAAGAAACAGGATTTTTTCTCCATCTCTAGATATAGTGGAATGTGTTTTCAGACCTTTGCAGAATTTTTTTTAGAAGTGCAAACTAAATTTTGTTTATGTCATTTTCAGTAATAGATTTGAATGCCTATGTCATAGTACTTCTCTTAGGATTTTACAAATATCAAGACAAATAACTCACTGCTCATATCATCAAGAAATATGCACCATTTAGTGAGTGTTACAAGCATTGTAAGTAATTATTTACATAACTGGCATAGTTCTGGATGAATAGTTAAAGACAAATAAGAGTTGTTTTAGGTAATGGAATTTTCATCCAATAATAGATCTCACTGGGATTTTTTTTTGTCCCAGTTCTTTAACAGAAATTTAGTGTGTTGTTTTGGGTTTTTTTAAAAAAAAAAGAAAAAAGAAAACTCTGTGGAAGTTTCAATTGTTGTGATTTTTGTGTGTGTATTCTATTGAAAAAAACTTTTAATTGAGAAGTTAACATAGTTTACTTTCTCAAATCATGTTGAAATCATAGAATCATAGATGGTTTGGGTTGGAAGGGACCTTAAAGATCATTTAGTTCCAGCAGAAATGCTTCTGTTTGAGTCAGTTCTTTGCCATGAGCCCACAATATTGACTCTCTGGGGTCCCTTGCTAAATATCTTCTGTAAATAATTGGCATTTCTTATGAGCAAGTTAAAGACTAAGGATGGAATAGTATTGAACCGTGGTTATCATAAAACAATATTGCATAAGATGCGGAGGTATATCCAGTCAAACCAAACCAAAGCATTTATATTTGGTTCATCAAAGAGAAGACTGTCATTTTGATTAATGAATATTGAATATTTTTTTCAATCAAAATACTCTTCCCAATGTTTTCTGTTCCTTGAATAATACCTTGTTTTATATGGTGGGGAAGCATTAATTGCCAGTTAAAAGGCAGAACACTGAATGTGGACTGAATGGTGAAGCTGATTAATTGAAGGATAAGTACCACTGTACCAAAACCTGCATAGTTCAACCCTTCCAGAACTGATCTAAGAGTGAAGGATAATGAGACCACAAAGGTTCAGACTTCCTCAGAGCAGTCACATCTGTGGGCAGATTCTTCCCATATCTGTACAGAGAGAAGATGGCATGCAATTGTGACCATGCCATATAACTTGGGAATGATAACTGCAGTAGTTGCTGTCGTTCAGAATGATCAAGAGACCTGTTAGCATCTTAAATCTGTGACTAAGTCTCAGTCCTCCCAGCTCCCTCTCTAATCAGTGAAAAGAGAGAAGCTTCTCTAAGAAATAGTAATCCCATCTGAAAATAAGTGTCAAGAAAGGTGAGGAGAATTGCTGTGGACACTGCCTGTCTTTTTTATTTGATTTTGGAGGGAGACCTACTAACTAAGACTCCTATTCTTAAATGTTTGCTATTTTGAGGGGATTCATTGGACTTATTTTGAATGCCTATTGTAGAATGAGATAAATCATCTCCTGAAATGCTTACTTATCTCCCCTATATCAAAAGAAAACCTAAATGACCTACTCATATAGGGGCTTTACACTGTAAACATCAGGTCCTGGAATGAATTCTGTCTTATGGTGACTGGTCAATAAGATGAGAGATGAAATTCAGTGTTAATAATGGAAAGCATTATACATGGTGAAAAAATAGTCTCAACTATACTTACCTAGTGATGGGCTTTAAATAGACTATTATAAAGAAGGAGAGAAATTCTGGCACCACTACTAGTAATTTAATTATCTGAACTTATCAGTTCAGTTTTCTATGGCAGACAAAAAAGTAATAATGTGTTGGGAGTTATGGGGATAAGAAATGAGAACAGAATATAAACATGCTGTCATGGAAATGCTCAGGCTTCGCTATTAAAACAAACCACAGCACTTTTTTACCACAGCATAAGTAACTTTCAGTATTGGGAGATGAGGGTGCCAAAAGTATGAAGAGGTTCAAATAAATTTAGACAAATTACTGGAACGTACATGCTTCAGTACTTTTAAACCCACCTGTGTAGATATAATCTCCATGTGGCCTGTTTTTGTGTTCTGCTTTGATGTTTGCTACTGCTGCTGCTGCTGGCTGGATGCTGGGACAGGCTGACTTTTGGTCTGGCTCCATAATTTTTACATTGTTACTGATTTTTCTTGTAAATGGAAATTCCAGATTTCAGCTAGGTCTATCGGGCAGTTGTTCTAAATCACTGACAATCTAAGTATTTTTATTTAATGGCAACGCATGCCAGGAAATACAGGGGTTTGCACTGCTTTGTAGATTTTGGTAATGAGTTTATCATACTCTGTGCACTAACGATCATCACTGCTAGAGCTGATAACAAATGGCCAAAGAGAAGTGAGAATTCCTGAGGAAGTTGCTGAGAACGTGTTGTTGCTTCTGGTACAGGAAGGAATGCTAGTCACTAACAATTGTAATGTCTCTTTTTTCTTCTTTTTTTTTTACAACCATTGAAAAATTAAAAAATAGTGGGCGTATTGTACTAGCTCAGGGGACTAATCTTCCTGAATGTGCAAAATGTGTACTGAAATCTACATGTTGTTAAAAGCTACAAGATATTTTCCATGTACCTGAGAGAGACTGAGCTTAAAGCTGGGCTCCAAGCCCTGATGTGGACCTCACCATTGCATCTGAGAATGGCACATTGTATGTAGGAAAGTTATGAATACTCAGAAACGGTTTACACTGACCCAGTAATGACAACTTCACTAAACCCCACAGTCTTATTGAAGTTACGACTTATACTGGAACTGCAGCACAAGCTTTCTCTGCTAGATGCTGTCTCATCACCTCTAACACTTGTCACCTTCCTCACTCTGCTTACTCATGGAAAACCATTGCTATGTATTGGGATGTAGCTGATTATCATCCATTCATTGAAAAACCTTCTTTAAATTTCTGCTTTTTACCAACCAGTCGTACTGTGTGTTTTCGTTGCCATATTTTCCTTAATCAGTGCAATAACTTTATTGCATAAAACAATCATTACTAGAACCTGTTAGAGCAAAAAACATATTGAATGAGAAAATTCCCTAGATCAAATTCCTTTGTGGAAATGCTGTGTATTGTCATTTTCAGGCTACCTTGAACCTCATCTGAAACACAGAATCACTGTGTTACTTACAAATTTGCTGTAATTTGACCAATAGAATCAAAACACCGGTGTTAGCAATATCTTTTGTTGACATAGGGATACTTTATCACTTAGAGTCAGCAGTCAGCATTGGTCATTTGGGTATCTTTTCAATTTTTTTGTGTGAAAGTAAAGAAACAATGGCTTTATCTATGGGAAAAACAAAAAGAGAGCAATTTTGCAAGTCAAGAGAAGGCTGTGTACTTCATTAAGGTTGGCCACTTATAAACCTAGGAAAATAAGTATCAACACTTTTTTCTCTTGTTGTGATCCCACAACTCTAATAACTGTCCTTCTGTAGTCTTTACTGCTTCAGAAATGTGTACAGACCTGTTTCAAAATTATTTGTGCTGTTTCCATTTGTGAGTTTGGGAATTCTGATTGTTTGTTCTTTTTTTAAGCCAGTGCCTTTTTATTAAATGGAATAAATCACATTTTGATTCCATATCAGTCTAGGACTTTTCACACCAATTAAGTCTGCCCCTGGTTTTTGGTAATTTATCTAGTTGTCTGAAATCTTCTATCAATTAACAATTTTTTACTAAGGGGAACCATATGATTAAAACTATGTTGTTCTGTGCCTTTGAGCACTTATTAATTCCTGTGGTACCCTTTTACTGAACTAGGGAAGTTAAATTTGCTTCATATTTCATTCTAATCCATCCTTGAAATAAACACACACAAATTGAAATCATGTAAATAGCTGACCAAAATACCTATTCTATCTCAAAAAATATCCTTCCCCTAATAAATGAAGCTGAGCTGCACTTGGTATGTTATAGGGGAGAGAAGTTTTGACTTGATTGAACTTCGTGTGAGAGGAAAGCCTGATCAGACAGGCTAAAGCACCAGTGGCTACAATCCCTCTTTGGTTCTACAGAGCATCTGGCTTCAGTATTACAGAACTAGTATACCTTCCTGAATGAATTACTTACTCATCTAAGAAATCTGATTTTTAAGTGCTCCAAGGATGCTGGATGAACTATGCATGGGTGTTATTATTATGCCAGATACTATGCTCATGTATAAGTTTGTCAACTTGATTTTACTTATGTAATTATTTGTCTGGTTGCAAACCATATTCCAATAATCTTCCTGCTTTGGTCCATTGGCAAACTATTTTTAATAAATTTAAAATATATATATATATGTATATATATATATATATAACAGTTCTGTCTTTACTCGTCTCCATAGGACAGCTTTTCACTGTGAGATATGCTGTTATGTATGTACCTTATATATTTATAGTACAGTAATACCTGTGGGCTGCAATAAAGATCAGAAGCTCTCCTTGACAAAGAGTCAGAAAGAATAAAGCCACATCAAGAGTCACCTCCCTACTCCCCAGTAGCTCTGACTATTTATACACTAATTTATAGGGTAAACACATGTGTTCATCCTTGTTTCACATGGGAGAAAGTTATCTCAGATTTACTACAGGGTAAGAGCATGTATATGTGCATATGCTATGGATCTTACTCTACCTGGCCTCAGGACCAGTTGTTTCCCCACAGCCACACAATTTCTGCCCTACACAGTTTTCATAGGACAGGAAAGGACATGTGACATGTGACAAATGGGAAGCAGAAGCCTGTGGGGGCTTATCAAAGAGCTTCCAGATTTGTATGATTTATTGGGCATGTGCTATAAGCATGTGAGCATATTCATAGAATCATAGAATGTTGTGAGTTGGAAGGGACTCACAAGGATCATCGAGTCCAACTCCTGTCCCTGCAGAGGACAATCCCAAGATTCAGACCATGTGTCTGAGGGCCTTGGCCAAATGCTTCTGGAATATTGTCAGGCTGTGGCCAGAACGAGGTGCCACAAATCACAGAAGAAACCGTAAATTGACTACTGAACTTTGGCATCTCTAGCTATGATTTTACCTGCCTTCCAGACATGATTTGCTTATCCATTTTCATCTGGATTATTTAATATTACTGCAAGGACAGAATAAGCACTCTTAATTAACCATACCCTTCATTATGATGAATAATCTTAAATAATCTCAAATAACCATATTAAAATTGTAAAATATTAGTGCAATTAAAACATATTGAAAGTTAAGCTCTGGGAAGACTACCTTTACTCAATAAGAAAAGTTTTTATTGAAATGTTTAACAGAAATAGTAGTAGTAGTAGTAGTAGTAGTAGTAGTAGTAGTAGTAGTAGTAGTAGTAGTAGTAGTAGTCTGTATCAAACTATTTCCTTCTGTATCCTTTTCTATATCCTTTCTTTATCATTTTTCGTATAATTTACTGTGAAATAACCCTGTTTCTTACATGTTACTTGACTTTTAAACTCTTTCAGTCACGTAGGATGCTGAAAAAGGAACTGATGCTCTGTTGGTGCATGAATTGTGGGTGGAACAATGGGCCATCCACCCTCAATCCGCTTTCCTTAACCAACACCTTTTCCTGTCTCAGAGCCAATCTCTAATTTAGAATTCCCCTAAAATGCACCTCCTCTCCTCATGCTATTTGGCTGGTGAAGAAAAGCGTTTTGTGAAATTAAAATTTGGCTTGTCCAATGGTGAAAGTAATTACAACTTCACATAAAAGATCCAATCATGTGGGGCATATTCAATTCTTGATGGAAATGTATTTTTCTTTGATCCAGTTTTCTGGGAAAACTTTTTCAGAGATAGTTCCCCTCCAATTGAGAACGCCTGGGAGACCAACAGCAAGGGGAAATTACGTGTGTGAGCAGTTTTCACTCAAGTGTTTACAGTTATGCAATATAAATACATGTCATCATGTATTTTACAGCTTAATCTTTTGGTGTTTGATAAAGATAGGGAAGCAGCTATTTGTAAGGGGAAACAGCTGTCAATTACGTTACAGTGCTAAAAAACAAGCAGCTTGACCTGACTGAAAAATCCATATTTGAGAGTCTCAGACCTCTCCAAGACCTATTTGTGATTTTACAGCATGGAGGAAGCATGAGATTAGATTTACCAGAAACAGTGGGAGGAGAGCAAGTATGAGAGTTTGTGTGGGATCCAGTCCTTGGTAGGAAAGAACTGAGTCCTTGTTTGTTTGGGTAAGTGAACTTCTGTGCCTCCTGCTTGATAAGTTGCATGCAATTCATAATCTTCAGGATCTTCCTTGTCTTTGAGGCTCTATTGTGTGAAGTGGACAGAGGCCCTTCTAGCTGGAGTGTTCCAAGTACTCAAGAATTGCTTTATACATTAATAAATGTATTAATAAATGTAGAACCTTAATGAAGCACAGATTGCAGCTTCAACTGCTAAAAGGCATTAATGAAGGGACTTTTTTTGTAAGACCTTAATGTTTTTCCTTCAGAGACAGACAAGAAGACAGGGATAAGAAGTGACACAGCCTTAGCAATATTTGAAGGAAGATATGAGGCCAAGATTTGAAGCTATGGGATTTATAATTTTTCAGAAGTGGATATGCAGTGGAATATGTTGATGTATGAAATATCACCTTATAACACTAGATAAAGAGAGGACCCAGAGACCAAAGAATAAAACGAAAGATGATTTTAGGATGGTATTTTGAAGAAAAGATACAGGAAAGGAGAGTAGGGTCTGACACAACACAAATATGTAGGCATATGTCAAATTAGATCTAAAGATAAGGAAGCTAGATAGCCTGCTAGATAAGGAATGTGACCCAGGTGGAAACATGAACACAAAGGCAAAGAAGAAGAGTTGAATTAGGTTTGAAGAAGTTTGCTGCACTGAAGAACAAGGAACAAAGGTTAGTGGTAAAGGAAACCAAAAAAATAAAACCAAGCTCAGCAAAAAGGGGAAGAATTAAGAAGACAAAGAGATTGTTATACTGATTCTATTTGACATCTTGCTAGGTAGGGGACTGGTTAATTGGGAAATAATGCAAAAAGCAAAATGGGGGAGGGAGATGGAAACTGTTATTTGCCCAAATAATGGAGAGACATGTGACTCTTGTGTCCTTGTTAAGAAAATTCAAGAAGCCTGTCAGCAGCATGGATCCAAAGTAGTGGACTGTATACTGGGTGATAGCAAATTTGGTGTGGATATGCAACAGAAAGTTTTCTTATGGCAACAGGGGAAAAAATCCAGATTGTTTCCCTGACACATCCAGTTCCTTCTAGAACAGATCAGGATAAAACATAAAGCTGAGGAACATGCCTAAAAAGAATAAAGCTTATTAACTTATTCTCTGTAGAATTTTCTGATCTCTCAATAAAGAGTACAAAGGAATGAAAAAAATGTGGTGAGCAACGAATAGCTCTAGTACTAGTGCTCTGAGTCCTGGTGTTGGAAAATACAGAAATAATGTGATTTGGATGAGGTCAGACCCTGGCCTTGAGTTACGGAAATTGAACAAGCAATTTCCTTACCATATCAATAAAATATATCAGGAAAAGATGTGAACTTTCTGTGTAGAGTGGATGTGCCTGATACTATGAATAATATAAAGAAAGCTCCAAATCTAAATTAATATTCTGCCTTACATTTCAGTAAGGAGAACAGCATAGTGCAAAGTCAGGATGGAAAATTGGAATCAATGGATATAAATGGAATTAATTTTGTGTGAGGTAGAACAGAGCCTGAAAAAGTGATGGCTTCACAACACGAAGGAAAAAAATAGACCAGGTACCTTTTTCCCTATATCTCATTCCTAAACTTAGGCAAGACTTTCTGAGCTCTCTCTTGCTTTGTCAGACTTTATGAATAGACTTGATCCTAAAAGCTTACATGCTTTGTCATACTATACCACTTGCCCCATAAAACATAGTAGTAACCTTGCATCTCTGGTGCAGTAAGTCTGGAGAAGTGGATACTCTCCATCTCCAAATACTGAAATAACTAGCATCTAAAATCACAGATACAATGACAATGATGCTTAATACCTTTTCACAACAGAAGTCACCATATAACCGTTTAATAGCAAACGATGCTTACATTTAAGAAAGATGGAAAAGCAGACCAAGCAACTTAGCCTTTATCTCAGCAGGTTGAAAAGCTGTAGGCAAAATTGTGAAAAGAGAGTAACTAACTACAGAGATAAATGGAAAATGGCAGGGTGTGCAGTCTGATTTTATGGAAGGTAAGTTATACAAGACTGAACTAATATTCTACTTTGATAAAAGAGCTGCCTTTTTAAAGTGGGAAATGAAATAAATGAATTCTGTCTGTACTTCAGTAAAGCATGCAATTATAGTACCAAATGGAGAATTGTTAGTTGAACTGAAAATAAAAATTAGAATAAAATTAGTTAGTGGAGAGGTAATAGATTTTTGTATTTGATATCATACCAAATGAGAAGTCACTTGCTAATGTGAAAATAAGAGATCTTTTAAGAATTGTAGTGGTGATAAAGGGAAGGGACTCAGGAAAGAGTTGTCAACGTGGGGAAGGTTGCTTACAGAGTTCCTCAGTGATCATTCTGGGATTAAATTGAGTTTTTATTCCCTACATTAATGTTGGAAAAAGGGAGTGGTGTGTTAATGGAATATACTGATGATTCAAAAGTTGAAAGGCACTGTCAATACAGAGAACAAATCATGTTGGACAAAAAGAGTTGGCTCAACTTCATGATGACGGTAATAAAAAAAGAATTTCTCTTAACTACAGAAACTACAAGGTCATGCAAACAGAGACTACTCACTACTGTACTGTGGGATTCATAAGTTCTAAATTGCAAGATGGAAAGCTGAGAAGAGTAATGGAGCACACAGACTTTCAGCTAACATTATAAAATAGCATTGGATCTACTCTTAGGGTGTATCAGCAGAAATGGTTTTAGGAGGTGAAGAAATTTTAGTAGATTATGCAAGGCACTGATGTGTCCTCATTGAAATACTGTGTCAAATTGGATTCACTCATTGAAACTGGGAGAAGTATAGGGAAAGGGAAGACCAGGGGAATGAGGAATCTGTCTTGTAAAAGAAGAACAAAAGGTTTTATCTTTTCTACCCTAAAAAACAAATTTTGAGTGAGGACATAACTATTTTCTAAAAATTGAGAGGGTAGCAGTTGTAAGTGAACGAGAAGGATTGAGAAGAATTATTTAATTTAAAGAACATTATTAGTACAAAATGAAAGTGTATCAGGAAACTTACCCCATGACTCAGTGAAGCAGGTCAAAGTGTAACTAGGTTTCAAGTTCCTAAGCTATCACTGAGAAAAGTATGGAAAGCCAAGAAAGCAACGAAGAAATAGAATTTTCTATGAAAAAGAGTAGCCGAGGTGGCTGGACTTTACATGCCAGATGCAAAGAACATCATCTTCCTTTCTTTCCCTTCTCTGCAACTCTGCTTTATCCCAGTATGGGATATGGCTGTAGTCCACACCATGGCTAATATAAACACGGAGTATTGTTCTGAGAAGTATCTTAGATATGTGAATTTAAGTTCCATCAGACTGTCCATATAGGATCAAAGGAAAGGTCCATCTAGCCTATTAGCCTGTCTTTGATAGTGGAAAGCTGTGGCTGTTGAAGGAAACTGCGTAAGAAATGGGGTGAATATGGAGCAATTATTCTGCTGGTATAGTCTCCATGTTTCCGATAGTCAGTAATTCAGAGACTTCCTAAGCTGGCAGTTGTATCCGGACCCTTGAGTTTATTAGCCCTTGGTGAACCTGTCCTCCATTAATTTTCCCAAAGCCTTTTTGAACCCTTTAATTCTTTTGGCCTTTACAACATCCTGTGGCAATGAGTTCCCCAATGTAGTTTTATGCTTTGTGAAAAAGTTTTTTCTTTTGTTTGCTTGAACTGGTTGCCCAATAAGTCTACAGAGTGTTGCCTTGTTCATGTTATGAAAAGTGGTGAGCAGATGTTCCTTAATCATTTCCTTACCATTGTGGAGTTTTTTGGACTTCTGTTGCAGTCCATCAGTTGTGTCATTTTCTAGTGAAGTAGTCCTCGTCTGTGTAGTCTCTTCTTATAGGAAAGCTACTCCATAACTTGACAGTGGTTTCTTCTGAGCGTTTGAACTTCCCCTGATTCTACTATATCTAAATGCTCAAATTCTGTTACTGTTGACCTAAAATTTATAACAAAATGACTATTTGAAATCTAGCGTTATGCCTTGCTTTTAGTTGACTTGTCCAGTTGAAGAGTCTTTTTTCAAGACTGGCTACAGGGTGTTGTCATTTCTATAGCAACCTTATTTCTCAGCTTGTAATAAAAAAAATAAAATAATAAAATAAAAAAAATAATAATT
>NW_010286672.1:0-19056 GCF_000700745.2 Antrostomus carolinensis
TTGGAGTGGTCCTGGGGCAGATCAGTGCTGTGCACGAGCCCTGGGGATCCTTGCCCCAAGGCAGGCAGCTGGATGAAGAGTGTTCTTAATTCACCAGACAGCCCAAAAGCGTGCACTGGAGTCCTGGAGTGACCTCACTCTAGCCTTTAACATCAAATACCGTAACTGAGTCTCCCTATACTTGTGATTTCAATGCGGTAGACTTAAACACATAATAGGCAACAGCTGCTTTGTCAGGTTAAAAGTCCAGCAGCCGGAAGGGCTCACTTGAAGGTGCTGCTGCTACTGCTCTGGGGTAAATATATATACTTGTTTTTTTCCCCATGAAAATCAGTTTTCAGAATTTTAGACAAATATCTAAACCAAGCAAGAGCTGGTATGCTCCATCACTAAAAACAAATCAAAAAAGCAAAGGAGAAGTCAGTGTAGGATGCACACACTTAATCTGTTTTAATTAGATGGATAATCTTTAACTAAAGTAGGAAAACCAGCAAGTCTGTGTAAAGATACTCTCATTTGATTTTAAGAGCTGCTGATAGGTTTCATTTTAGCTTAACTGACTGAACCTTAAGGTGGTCTAAGCAACAAAAATGGGCTGAAATGAGAAAATAACCATGTATTATGGCAAATACAGCTACTTTGGTGTAAATCTGTGTGTGGCCCCATTTGCTTTGTGGTCAAAGTGTATAAAATCAGTTTACTGAAAGTCAATAGCAAACTGCCAGGGTGAATGTTTTTTCTTCTTACTTTATGTCTTGAAGGTTTATGCAACCTATTATTCTGTTCCTTCTGATATTCCATCTGGAATAAGCCTTATATATTTAGCACCTTAAAAAGCATTATTTTTTATTTTATTTTTATGTCTCAAAATAAATTTCGCAGGCTGGAATTTCAGCCAGAGTCAGCCAACCTGCTTGCTCTCCTGTTGAGTCCTTCTTGGAGTGGTCCTGGGGCAGATCAGTGCTGTCTGGAGGGCTGTACAATTCGATGTTGCTGTTGAACCTCAGCATCTCCAGCTTGAATTTTTATTTTATTTTATTTTATTCTTTGGTTCAAGGCAGTGCTCTACAGAACTGAACTCTGTGTAGTTAAATGCTGCTTCATTGTGCTTACATATTTCTACATAAATAAGGTTATTTGCGGACTTGAGAATCATTATTGCTGTATTGTTGTACACAGCGTACAGATTGTAGATTTATATCTTCTGACCATCAATTCCTATTCTTGAATTTAATCAACACATTTTATGTGCATGTAAATGTAACTAAAATTTATTTTTCTCCACAGCTTTAATGTTCTCAAAGAGAACAATTTGCCAATTTGATACTTCTATTTCTTTAATTCAGTTTGTGTTGCCAGATGCTTTGCCATGCCCCTTGAAGTTTGCCTGCAAAGTAAATAAAAAAGCAAAAAAAAAGAGCCTTTTCCTGCCCATTACTTAACCCTGTCAATTTGTCCAGCCTGTTTTGGTGGTTTTGTTTTCTCTTGACCAGGTGAAGATACTGCTGCGGCTGCACTGAGGTTGTTTCTTGTCTGACAGCTAACTTTTGCTGACAGAGCATATGCTGCAGCAAACCAACTCTCTTCCAACTGAATATTGTATCCTAAAGTAGATGCCACTGACACAAACTGATAATTTGCTGTAATTCATTAAATATTTCCATTTTGTAGTTATGTCAAGACAGACAAGATATCTTCCATGAGAGAAGTCACCTGAAACACAGTTTCTGGCTCTTCTGCTGGAGGTTTCAACAATACCCTGAACCACTTCTGATGAAGCACTTTTTTAGCTTTGAGAACAAAGAAGTGGATATAACACATCCCACAAGCAACTGTTTTTCTAGCTGAATTACATAGCCACCACAAGGCGCTAATGCACTTCTCAAAATCACAGTCTTCTCTACAAATCTGGGGAATGGGTGGTATCAGTAATAATGTACTCTATTTTTTCTTTAAAAGAAAAAATATGAGCTTATTGTCTGTCAGCGAAGTTTTTTTGCCATACATTTACTGGTGGGGACTTCAGCAGCTGTGCAGGTAGGCATGTGGTTGAAAGCAAGAAAGTGAATATATGCATTGTGTTATTGTATATGTAATTAAAGCAAGTGTCTCAGCCACGACTAGGCTCATAAGAGATGGATGTAACAATACCGAAAGTTTTCAAGAATTCTTCTGGTTTTACTGAATTGTTTTAACCAACTTTTTAATAAAAGATTAACTCTTTCATTCAAAACTATGGAGTTTTTATAGAAAAAAAACCCCTTGGCTGCATTTAAAAAAAATAAAATTGTATCTTCCAGATGAAGAGATGAAACAAATCTAAAATTTAAAATATATAAAGTGCTTTATTTGACTTGCTATGTTTTCCTCAGTTTTTTAATTGACAGAAAACTGAAAAAGATCAGCTATTCACATGCTTTATGTTAAGGTTGTAAATGCATTTTGTTTATGTCTGTCCATGCAGTACTGGAGAGGCATTTCAGCTGAGATGATCCTACGTGTTAAGTGCAGTGGTTTTGGAAGTCAAGGTCTCTTAAGTGCATTACCAGTCAGTGCTTCTAAGCCAAGTTACCACTAGGTTTCTTGGGGGTGGGAAGGGGTTATATGATTTAAAAACAGGAAATGAACACATTTTCTGAGTCCACTGTGGGACCTGTGGTTTCTGCTATCACCAAAACCCTGCAGGAGTAAATTTCCTTGTAATTCCCTACAGCTTTATCTATAATTAATATGCATTGGTCTGACCTAAATCAGCCTAATTTATCCTCCCTAGTTTCCTTTTAAGATTTAGCCACTGCTTTCTACTTATGAGCATTCGGGTATATCTTTAACTTAATCAACTGATGCACAATAAGCTCACGTGCACTGGAGGCACAGAGAAGGACAGAGGAGTACGTATAGGGGTTAGCTTTCTCAGTTGTTTCAATACGAAGCTATGGACTGATCTCACTAGCTGTTCTATCCAAGATCAACAAGACAGAGCTTCATAAACAGCACAGTCACTGTGCTAGAGCAGTGAGTTTGGAGATAAGTGGAATTGAAATATTCTGAAATCCCGAGTACAGTGGCAATTGGTTCAGCTTCCAAAGTTGCCTTTTCTCCTTCTCGCCCCGCTTAGACAGGAGATGTCCTTTTCTTAGTAATCCCTACTGCCTCCTCTTACTTCAACTCTGTGAGAAAAGGAAGGAGCTGTGACATGGTAAGAACCGGGTGTCTGTTCCCGCCTGTGGTTGGGTGCTGCGGGTGGCTGGTGTCAGGCTGCCGTCCCTGTGCCCTGTCATGAGGTTCAAGCTGGGCTTTAAGGTCCTTCAGACTATGTTCCCTTTGGCTTTGTCCCTGCAAAACATGTGCCCAGATGTTACTGACCAAATCCAAACAATGAAGTCAAGTGGTAATTCAAAGCTGATATGAATTCACAAAGAATTTTTCCAGTCTCTTTTTTCTTTTTTTCCCTTATTGATTTTAATGAATTTTCAGTAAGGCCATAAGGTCTTTGATCATGGATGGCAGAATTATGATACGACTGTAAGAAACCTATAGCCGAGTGCACTTATTCACCCAGTCAGTATCTGTATTGTTCTGCACTTTCTCCAGAGTTTTGCTCCTACAGCTGGCATTCCCAAATAGTAAGCTTCTTGGGAAATTTCAATCTGCCCATCTTAATTTCACTGCACTCCAACTCATGCAATAATTTCTTGTCTGGAACTCATAAGTATGCATCAACTATTGCTTAATGATGACTTTAACAAAGATGTAGGACTATTCAGATGTTGAAATATTCCAAATTAGAACAAGATTAACAAAATTAGCATTACAGTGAATAGCAGGGGCCATAAATTCATGAAGAATGCTTCAGCCGCTATTCCTTGTTCTCTCCAGGATTAGATTTTGGCTTGGCTAATTCTCTCCTTCATAAATACCTCCTAATTATATTGCAAACAAGTCAGTGGCCTAATTTGATAGATTTCTGGTAGAGGATACACAATTTTCATGCGTGACTTCAGAGGGTTTCTTCCAAACACATTTGCCTTTTTTGTGCCAAACATCTAATGCTGTGTCCCTTCACATTAATAATAATGCCCATTTTAATTCCAGTAGGGCAGAAACTTGCATGACTAACACAACAAACCCTTGGTGTGGGTTTACTTACATCTGACCCAATGAACATTTCAAGGACATGAGATTATTTAATAACTTGCATGGACATAGCATTTAATTCCTAGCAAACTCCTTTGCTGTTTATTAACCCTCATTGTCAATTTACCATCTACAATCTGAGTGAATCATTCATCCAAACAGCAGCTTCCTTCCAGTGCCAGAACTCCATGTGATGGGAATGGGCATAGCCCATGGGGCCATGCCAATTTATAGCCATAGGCTGTTTTTTGGATAGAATACACTCTAAAAGAGGAGACACAATCAAAACTGGGAAAATAATGTACAGTTTTTTTCTAGAACAAAGAAAACCTCCTCATTGAGAGAGGCCTTTTATTTTAGCTGTCTTGTCTGAAAAAAAGCCCTCAGCCTTATGCCAGGGACTATGTCTAGTCTGTGGTACCCACATGTCTGATGTGTGTCTGTAGTCGCAGCTCTTCAAAGAATTCAAATTTGGCAGGACAATTATGAGACAGACATCTGAGTGTGATGGACAAAAGTGATGTTCAGAGAAAAAGCAAGCTTGTCTCCTGCCTGGAGCAGGTCGCTGTGCTGGCACTTTCCCTTCCCTTTGTCAAGGCTTCCCCCTGACACACACTGCCTGCTGCCTCTGCTGTGCTCTCACATTCCTCATTGAATTAAGGCCCTCTTTTTCATCTTTGATATGTGTCTTTTATCAGTATCAGCAATTTTGTTATATTTTCATTTCCAGCTTTGGAGTTGGTGAGGGAGAACTGCAAGAGAGGAAGACGGTCTCTATGGACACAGAAAGCAGAAATGTAAAAACATAATAAAAAATAAATATCACAGCTCTTTCCTTTCTGAACTGGAAAGTCAAAAAGTCCCAAACATCTTAGGACTGGATTACCATAATGTGCTAGTTTCACTAGGATAGAGCTAATTTTCTTGTTAGCAGCTAGAATAGCACTGTGTTTTGGTTTCAGTATGGGATTTTTTATGAGAAGAAGGTTGATAATATACTGATGTTTTTAGTTGTTACTAAGAAAATCAAGGATGTTCCAATTTACCATGTTTTGCTAGTTTGCAGGTGCAGAAGAAACTCGCGGGGAGCATAGTAAATTAGCAAACCCAAACTGGCATTTGGATATGCCAATGCTATATTCTGTATCATATAACATCATGTTTAGTGTATAAGTGAGGGTGGGCCAGAAAGCTGGGGGATCTCTTAGGGACCTCTGACTCGCCCTCTCTCTCTCTCTTTGAGGACTGTGGTTTTGGTTTTGAGATTGTCTTTGCTCTAAGATTACTACCCAGGGACCAGGCTGGGCATCAGTCAGCAGGTGGTAAGCAATTTAACTGTGTATTGCTTATTTGTATATTCCATTATTACTGTTATTATAATTATTATTTTAATTTCATTTTTAATTCAGTTATTAAATTGGTTTTATCTAAACCCATCAGTTCTCTCACTTTTATGCTTCTGATTCTCTCCCCCATTTCACAGATGAGGGAGGGTGAGCAAGTGGCTCTTTGGTGTTTGGCTGCTGGCCAGGCTAACACCACCACACCTATGTATTGAGATATAGGAATGTGGGTCATTATCTGTGGTATTATGCACTTGTTTTATGATACAATCCTTGAAGATTTTTTTCCTTAACATCAGAAATAAAAGTTTAATATACCCCAGGGACTACTATTTCACATCTCTCTGCAGACAAGAGAAAGCAAAATTATTCTTTTTAATTAAATAACTGAGATTGTTGAATTTGCCTTCCATGAGTCATTAATAGGAACTCCTTTGGTCTCAGTATTTTTTTCTTGACACAGAGCAGTAAAAGACACACAGCTTCACTACAGATGAGAGGATTATCCAGAAAAGTAACAGAAAGCTGAAACAGGAAGCTCAATTCGACATTTTAGAAGCAGGTGTGTGTCTATTCCATCCACAGTGCTTTGTTAAAGAACTGAAGGTACTGTCCAGGCAGGATAGAAAGAGACACACTTTATAAAATAGAGCAACACGTCTTTCAGCTTCAGGCCGCATGAGTATCTGGTGCTTGCTGTGCGATGCAATTGCTATCATATTACTAAAGGACACGAGACTTTTCTGTGATTCCCTCATCTGCCTGAAAATAAGGCTAGGAAGGAAAGGCTTCTGCATTTTTACACTATTTTACTTGCAGACAAATCTGTAGATTTCTATCTTGTTAAGACCTTTGTAAAGGAAGTGCTCCTGGCCTAGATTCTGGTATGTTTTATGCCAGAAATAATGTGTGCTACTGAAAGAACTTCTCTGATTCTCTGTGAACTAGTATAAAATAATGTCTTGATATTTTATAGGTGCTTCAATGCATTTTTTGTGTGTGTTAATACCACTTGTTAGCATTTAATTCATTTGCAATACCTGAATTAATTTATATCCATATGTTCTGCAAAGTACTAAGTGAAACTGAACCAGTGAAGATCTGGCTGAGACTTGTTTTTAAGATGCTTAGGTAAAAAATTTATTTGGTACCAGCTGGGTGCTTGTTTTGGGACTGGATGATCACAGGCATCTGCAATGACCTAGTTACCTATTTTAAATCTCAATTTCTCAGTGACCACAGATACATGTGGTGGCCCTTATGGTGGCCCATGAGAAATCTTTTGACGGTCTCAATCAATTCAATGTCAGACAAAACTACCAGTTGTTAATGGGTCTCATTTTTGGTAGACTTTGCAGATGAATCTGTATTACATAATCTGACTCACTTTTCTACGTCCTGGAGGGACCTGGTAGCTGATGGGTGAAGCATAGTAGTAAAGTGAGGAGCTCAAATTACTTCTTCACAAACTGTTGTTGCTGTGTGGAAATGTGGAAAAACCTCTCTTCAGGACAGGCATTTTTTTTCAGGAACTAAAAATATTCTTAAATTAAGGAAAAAGAAACATATTACTAGACAGAAATGCTTTACACAGCTCATCTGTGCTCTATGTTGGGATGTCCTCATCAACAAAAAGAAAGCTAGCCCTATATCACCTATGGGTTTTAAAAAAAGGTTCATTTTAATTTAAATTGTTGACCATGCAAACTTAATGTATGCATAAGAGAGGTAACAATTTAATAGCATAATGACAGTTATTTAACATGCTAACATGTTAACATGCCCATAGCCATTACCATTAAATTGTCTAATATTTATATTTACTTTTTTTTCCTTAATTAGGATTTATATCTGTTAGATAATGATCAAACAAATCCTGACATATTTAAGTGTATTTTACAGCTATTCCAACTGTTTGGTATTCATTGAGTAACAAAATATTAGTGCAAACAAATTAAGCTGAAATGGCTAGATGAAAATTCAAGCTTGCTGGGTGTTCAATTGGGAAGGAAAATATGATGTGAAGTAGTGACTGCAGTAGTACTGATCGATGCTGGCCTTGTCACAGTGGTTGAGTACTTCTGAGCACCACTGCAATGTAAGATTTCTTTTGCTAAGACATACAGATATCATCACAGATGCTGGATGGGAAGGTAAACTGATATCTTTCTGAAAGAGGTCATTCACTAACTAAAGCTTGGAGAAGTTTTCTTGCTCTAAGGAGTCTTATCTAGATTTATTTAAGAATACAAAGAGAAGCTTTCTCTGACATTTCAATTTCTTTGCATACCTTTGTTTCATTTAGAAATACCCTACTGAGACAAAACTCCTAATTTACAGCTTGTAGTTTTGGGGACTGCAGGAGACTTAGAGAGGTAATAATAATAAAAAAGACAATAAAATAATAACTTTTAAAAGGGGAAAATATAGAAACAATGAAAGAAAAAAAGACAATCCACAGACACAGAAGCTTTAATTAGACTTCCTGGCATCTTGTCAAAATTAAATCTCGTTCTTGCCTTTTAAAAGAGCACTCTCCATTGGAAGTTGTCAGTAACAAGGCATAGGAGACATCTGTGACTGTGACATGCCTCAAGTCTCTGTGTACAGGCCTGAAAGCAAAGACACAGGTAGATGGATAAGCCCCCAGACTTCCTGTGCAATGAAATCAGACTCTGGTTTGATTGCATGAACACTTTGTGAAGTTTGGTTTCTCTAGGATTCAGGTGAAATGTATAGCCTTGGAAATGTCAGGAAGCTTTCTTCCTTGTCTTTGAAATGCATGATCATATTTAATGGAGGAAAGTTGCTGCTGTAAAACCAGATAAATTACTTCAGAATTTGAATTTCTTTATTTTAATTTGACAGACAACATCCCTGTCCTGTCCTACTCAGGTGCTCAGGCGTGTCAGGGGAAGGGAATTTTTATTCTTGCATCTTTCAGTAGAATTAATGGAATTAAAAAGGGCAATTTGATTAAAGTCTTGAGTGTGACTGATTACCAAGTGTGACAAGGCAGGAAGATTGGAATGTGGTTATTATCACTGTGGGTTGATTAATCAAATTTATGTGTCCTAAAGTCACCAAACTCGAATGTGTTTGGAGGTGGATCCACTTCCTGTATTTGTACCTTCTCTAATACTGTTTCTCTTGTCATTTTGCACCAATAGCCAGTGTACAAATACTGAGTGTTCACCTTAGAGAAAGAAGTTCTTAGTCAGATCTTAACAGCTTTTGCATAATCTAGTGCTGGTTGAAGTCATCCCATAAAGCATCAGAAGAAAGCCAATCTAATGAACTAGTCAGCAACTGTGCTGACCAGGACTTTGTATCAGTGCCTGTTGAGTGTCAGGGAACTGAATCTGGGCTTTGATTGGGACAGATGAACTGTAGCTGTGTGAACTTCTTCCAATTACTATCAGTTGCAGGGTTTAAGATTTCCACTGTGATACAGCTATGGCACCTAAGCTAAAGGATGTGAGTATTCTCAATATGGTTCCTAAGAAAAGTGAAAGATATGAAAAGTCCTAAAACGTTTCTGAAACTTTCCTAGCAGGTTGTTGAACAATCCTCTCAAAACTGTATGACAAGAGCACATTAGGTTTTTTCCATCCACCAAATACGTTTACCAAGACATCACTGACTGCAGATGCCCAGAAGCAGTCTAGCCAAAATGGATTTTGCCATTTCTGTTGGTAGCCTTCTCCTCTTATGCAACAAATTCAGTTTTGCAGCTGCAGAATGCTTTTCCCAGATCTCCTTCTACCACACATAAAGTGGTGATGCAAGCAGCTGGATGTGCGTGCAGTGAACCTCTTTCATTGTGTCCTGGCATGTCTGCCACTGAAAAAACTTGCTAAAGGAAAAGCACTGAAGACAAGAGTCCTGGCTTCTTCATGGTGAGAAGAAATTCGTACCTCAGTTTGTCTGCCCTGTCTCTGCACCTGTGAAGACGCCTTTATGAGTTATCTACATGGTCTCCTTCAGCAAGGGGCCCGGGAGCAGAAGGAAGGGCCTTGCCTTTTGCCATGCCTCATTCCCTTTGTATTCCCCTGGCATGCACTGTTGTTGAATTAGGGATGTGAAAAGGTTACACCCGTTTCCTGCAGCAGCTCGTTATGGACCTGTTGTACAAGGCCATGCCTGATCTGTTTGTGAACCTGGAAGAGCGCATCAGGTGCTTTCACAGCTACTTCAGCTACAAGTTTCAGATGTTGAAAACCCCCAGATCTCCTTGAAGCTCTGGGCTGCCAGGTTGAGGAGTTCAGCTCCTCTCTCCCTTATGTTTTCCATCTTTGGGGTAGAGAGTCCACAGAGTAAAATTTCTTCTGCTCCCTTTTTCCTGGCCTTTCCAAGGAGGAGAAAGGAAAATGCTACACTTAGCTGGCAAAAGAGAGGGAGTGAGATCCGGGGTGTCTTTTACTTGGAGGCTATTTGGCTAGCCAAGTCAGTTTTGCTTGTGCTTAAAGCTTTTATTATCTGGGACAGTTAATATTTGCAATCAGTTCTTGGATTGACCTGTTTGTAAAACTGCAAGGTCTGTTTAGCAGGCGCTGGTATGGAAAAATAATTGCACTCCTACATAAGCCACATTACCTTACTTGAGTAGGCAAGTCAGTCACATCTCTGTGTAGTGCATTACTTTGTGCTGCATGCAATAGGGTTCTACTTTACTGCTATCACTGGAAAAGCTCTTAGCAAGGTCAAAGGCAAAAGTGTATCTAGCACAGGCATGACTACTCATTTGCCATTTCCTGCTTCAGTAATGTGCTGTTAGTAATCTGCAGAACTGTCAGTTTTGGAATGAAATGGTTTTTTTCCAAGTTTCTCATTTGACTCTTGAAATTTATTTTATTTTTTTTCAGTAAAATTCTGTGAGATAAAAGAAGTGTGTATTTAAAAAAGTACATGTCTCTGCATAAATCCAAACAGTCAAGCACACTTAAAGGAAACAGTAATGCCTTCACACTATAGGAGTTATTTAGTACTTTGCTAAACCAGAATTGCCTATCTCAAATAGTTTCCTCTTCAGTGAACCTCTCTTGTGCCTGCTAAATTTAATGGGAAAATACCCACTGAAATCAATGAGAGCAGCATCAAGCACACAGTTTGCAAACAACTGTAAATAAACAAACCTGCCGTCCTCATTCAGTCCTAGGCTCTGAGCAGCTAGCATTAGGAGAGCATTTTGCTCAGGGCAGTATGATGAGTCTAACCATTATCAATCCCTTTTTCACTTCAATCTATGGCAACATTTGCTGCCACTGAGGAATTGTTAGAGTGAAGCAACTTATGTGCTTTATTTTTTAATACTTATTTTCTAGTAGAAGTGTGTATGACCCAGGCAGCACAGCTGGACAGTGTGCCCTGCTCTGAGC
The DNA here is from genome assembly GCF_000700745.2 of Antrostomus carolinensis. Taxonomy (NCBI): domain Eukaryota; kingdom Metazoa; phylum Chordata; class Aves; order Caprimulgiformes; family Caprimulgidae; genus Antrostomus; species Antrostomus carolinensis. The sequence goes on from NW_010286672.1 coordinate 10,859, forward strand.
TGGCTCAAGGCTTCCTTGGGGTGCTTAGTGACCTGGGAACCCACCACAGGCTCGACTGCACCTCTAAGCCACTCACTGTGGATGTGCTGGGATGGACAAGCAGAGGAACAGTTCTGTGAAATTAGCCTACTGTTCTCAGGAGATCGAAACATCCTTCCCATCCTAGGACTAGCCACTCTCCTCCACCCATTGGAAGCAAAGTGACCTTAAAGATCATCTAGTTCCAACCCCCCTGCCATCAGCAGGGACACCTTCCACTAGACCAGGTTGCTCAAAGCCTCATCCAGCCTGGCCTTGAACACTTCCAGGGAGGGCGCATCCACAGCTTCTCTGGTCAACCTGTTCCAGTGTCTGACCACCCTCACAGTGAAGAATTTCTTCCTAGTATCTAGTGTAAACCTGCCCTCTTCCAGTTTAGAGCCGTTTCCCTTTGTTCTGTCATTAACTGCCCTTGTAAATAGTCCCTCCCCAGCTTTCCTATCAATTATGGCATATGCAGAGTGTGACTAACTTCCCAGCCATAAATTGTGCTGTGCGTCCCTTTTTCTCATGAAGATGGCTTCAGCTCTTTCTTCACAAGCACTGTTCTGCAGTGGTGCCTTCTGGAGTACTTCATGTGCTCTGTACACAGTCTTTTAAAATATTGGTCTTGCAGTCATTTTTCTAAACTGCTGGGCACTGAGTTGTAAGTGTGGTGGTGGTGTTTTCTCACTAGCCATATTTTTTGCTAGAGTAGACCAAAAAGACAGGTATGTATGTCTGTAATTTTGTTTTATTGTAAATAGCAATAGACCTTAAACCCACACCTATTCATTGGGGATATGTCTTTAAGGTGCAGTTCACTCTTCAAGGTAGATCCTAAGATCTCCCACGAGTGTGAGCTTGTTAAATGAGAAAAAAACTCACTGTTTTTGAGGGTTTTTATGTCAGCACTGCCTTATGTCTTTCGCTGTACCTGGGAAAGCAGGTTAGTGGAGGTGCTGGGAGCTGAGGATGATGGCCCTTTTGTCTGTGCAGTTCACCCAGTTGCAAGGCAAAACACTTGAACTTATGCCTCTATGAGAGATGTTTACCCAGCCACTGTCTTACAAGGACTTAATGAATTTCTGCATGTTTTCTCAGCAGCTTGCAGTTGTGAAGGCACAGTAATTTAGTACATTTAGTGGTACCTGATCCCACAGTAACCTTGGAAAGGTCTTGATCTTCAGGTGTTTCTCTGAGAAGATTAATGTAGGAATCTCTCATCTTTCCATTTTTTCAGCAGTCCTTATCCCACTGTGACTTATGGCAGTGCCATCTGCCCCGAGTCAGGGGCATTGGCACAGGGAGGAAAATGCTTTAAATAGTAGGACTGTTCTTCAGCTTTCTACTTTGTGCTAAGACTGAAGGGTATTTTAGCTTGATCTTGGCTTGATGCTAAAGGTAAGAGGGCATTTTGAATTTCTTACTTTTTATGAAGTGTAGCCGTTGTCTCTGTTCATGATGTCTGCTGCTTGGTTTGCCTGCCAGGACTCATTTGCCACCCTGTGTCTGCAAGGGAATGCATGGGCTGACAAGCAGTGGTAAAACCCTACTTCCAAGTACAGCAGCTTTGCAGGAACTGTGAATCATAGCAAAAATAAATCATCTGGACAGGCACATACGGGTTTATGTGGTTGTCGGATATCTACTGTGTTAAATAACTCTTCTGCTGGGCATTATGGAGTAATAAAAATGTTGAATTCGTTTTTTTTGTTGTTGTTTCAAAACCCCTCACAAACATCAATTTTATTGGAAAATTCTTGACTAGTTGTGCCAGAAAGCAAGCCTGGCTCCCTAATTCTCAGCCTTAATGCTCCTCAAAGCAAACAACAAATGGTCCTCAAAGGGATCTGTGTTAGCGGAGAATCATGAGTGCCTCTTCCTTGGTTCTTGAGTTCTCTGATGTCCCTTATAACAGGAGGGAAGCAGACAGCAGAGTAGGGCTCTAGTGTTGTGCAGATATTTGCCTCTGACAAGGCAATGCTCTGTTGGGAATCTTTGCATGTAGAGTGGATTGTAAACTATTTGCACTATTGCAGAGGCCACAGGCCACAGGTTTTAACCCATAATTGTGGTCATAACTGTTCTGCTGGTGAATGTTATATGCAGAAATAAGAACTGGCCTATAGACTGATGAAAAGACACTTGTAAAACTCAGATATCCCTGAATAATGCAGATATACAGAAATGTGCATGCTGAATGGATATTTGTGGAGCAGGAAACAGGCCCTGCATATCTTTTTTCATCAAGTTGCCTGGCTGAATTAAAGACCAAACCCTCCTTACCTGCTCTGGTTTCCGAAAATTTCTATTAGCACAAGTAGTAACTATAGCTGAGCAGTTTATTCATTCTCTGGAAAAATGCTGGTGTTACAGTGCTGGTCTTTTGTTTTTTAGATAGATACAATAGAAAATGAAAAATCTCTTGTGTGCTGCTTCAGTTCACTATATATAAGAACCTTAAATATATAGCTATTAAGGAATAAACCTCTCAAACCTCTTTGCCCCTAGCAAATAAGAAGGACCCTGGATGAGAGATAGCAGGTAACAGTGTTGTTCTGTGCTTTTCCTAGACTTAATTGGACTGCCATGTAGTATTTTAATTCAGTGCAAGGCAGGTATATGGTACTACCTGAACTGTGGTGTTTTCCATCTACTTGATACTGTTGGAGGTATGCAAGGAATGCAGGCAAAAATGGAGAAAGAAAACATATCCTAGTGCAAGGGCTAAGTACACCTGTGTATGCAACCTTGTGCCTGTGCAAACAATTGCAATGAGAACTGGAAGGACCAGAAACAAGGAGGCTCCTTGTCTCACCAGCACAGAAAACTGTCCACCACTGAGAGCAAGAGTGTGGGGCCCCTGTGGGGCATGGGATGTATGAGCATCCCTCTGCTTTCTCTAGATTTAACCACTTCTCAGAGTGCTCTCCGTGTGAGCTGAAGAGGTAAACATTTTGTGTGTGTCTCTGTGTGCATGCATCTATGGACACAGAGAGACATTAGCTTTTCAAGTATAAAATTGATTTTCCTTGCATAACTTATTGTAGAGCAAATAATTCATTTTTAGCCTCATCCCACAAAGCTTTGACAATCAGCTGTGACTATATCACTGCATTCAGCCTAAGGTGTAATTCTCCCATTTAAAGACAACGCCTATGGTTAAAACTTCACAGAGTGAGGGTTACTGTGTACTGCAAAAAGTAAAACAGTTCACTTTGTGACTTGGTCTCCCTTCCCATTACAAAATCCAACACACTGCAGCCAAGTGTCCCTGTGAGTCACTGTCCAGTAATTAATCTCTGCTATGCCAAAGGCATTCAAAACCACAGACTAGAATCACTCAAGGGAATACTGTGTTAGCTGGAAATTAAAGTTTAAAAGTCTCTAGGTCTTGTTTCTCTTGTGGCTGCTGCTTTAAAAATATTTCTAAATGGAAAATGGAAACTTGTTATTATGAGGAGGGAAAAAGGGGTATTAACTATTCCTCTGCCACTTAAAATGATTGTTTGACAACAACAAAGCCAGGGATAATAATGAGATACTAATGCATAAAATGTTTCTGGAAAATAAGCAGCTCAGTAAGAAAAGAAAAAAATGTCTCCGCCTAATTATTAGGATCTTGTTTGAAGAGAAGACAGTACCAGCTGGGTAGTTTTATCTCACTGATGGCTTTCTTAATGATTTTTTTAAAAGCAGTGGACCTGGAAACTCTTTGAATTATTAATGTTCAAAGCAGGATGGTCTATCAGATTTTCACTTTTATGCTGTGATTTTCTTGGATGTATTTCACCAAGGGTATAAATCTGTCTTGTCTGCAGGCCCTCTCTACTGGGTGGAAGAGGTCCTGCTTTGTCATACCCCTGGTCCTTAAATAAAGGAGTACCTTGACAGCACATCTGAGTTACACCCTGAGTTTACTGCACTAGTGGTAACCCCTGCTATTTGTGCAATGACCAGAGCTGCAACATGAATGCTTTTATGAGAACTCAGGGGGTCTGCAGACATCGTCCAAACCTCCTGGGAAATCTAGGTCTATCCCTATGAATTTATCCTCTGTCTCCTTCCTTGGCTGCGAAAATCCTCCCTTGTTTTCTAGAGAGAAGATTCTTATGGGCTTTGTTTGTTCTAAGACTCCTCAGGCATGTAGGTGGTGTGGTTATGGTGAGCTGTAAGCAGTTCAGCAATCACTTGGAGCCAGAAAGGTTTTCATTCAGCATACTCATTTCAGCTGGACGGCTCTGTGTTACACAGCCCCATCCCTCATGCTCAACACCAAGCCTGGTGCCACCTGGCTCGTGTGGCACCTTCTGAAAGGGGCAGCTGCCTGCCTACTTCTTTCCCAGTAAACTAGTAACAGTAATGAACAATAATATTATGTGCAGTTTGAAAACATATGAACAGATTACTAACTACCAGTGTGTGTCCAAAGAGTGCTAGAACAGATTGCATTTTACCTGGCTATATATTTTTTAATGCATATAATGAATTTCACCGTGGTTGGCTCTGGCTTTCACTGATTGCAACTGCTATTTCTGTAGCTCCTCTTTAGCACTAATATCAGTATTACTGACACCACATCTGTGCGTTTTCTTGCAGTCAAGTGGAAATGCATGAATCTTTATTCGTTTGCAGGATGCTAGAAAAGTTTCTCTAACCTCATGGTGAGTGCTGTTGCCATTGTCTTTGTCCATGTGGTGGTGTTGCATACTCTTACAAAGTGCTGTAATCCATTGCAGTATTGCTTTCCAAATGCTGGGCATTTCCTTGGCTTATGCTGTTTGCCAGAGCATGTGTAGGCCCACGTGATACGTTTTTAATTTTTGTGAGTTCTAACACCAAGCTCCATATCCTCTTCTGCCTGAAGATTTTGTTTTGTTTCAAAGGACATTACTAAAAAAGAATCTTAAATTACAGCAGCACAACATTATCAGTCCTCTCACTGTACATCTTGGGGCACAGTTTGTGAAATGCCAGCCTCAGTAGCAAAGTCAGTTTGGAGTTTTGTGATTAAAAACTTTGGAAGTTTCAAGAAAAAAAGAGTTTATTCCTTATGTGAATTCTTTCAACAGTACAGTCCTAGTGCATGCTCTTCCTTCTCTCAAAATGCTTTTAATATGTCTCACTAAAATCATGTCCTGGTCAGAAGCAGCTCAGAGCCTAGGACTTTGTGACCAGTTTGCTTCATCCTTTGCCTGAGCTCAGGCTTCTAAGCACTGTTCCTCAGCTCAGCACAACCACTTCCAATCAGCTTCTGCGAGAAACACTTCAAGGTACAGTTCAGTGAAGTTGTGGCCAAGTCTTCAGAGAAAGGAGTGGAAGCTTCTTGTGCCAGCTTTATTCTTTAAGCCAGGAGTTCAAAAAATGATGTCTCCTCTCTGCAATGGGCAATTTCTATTGTTAATCAAAACTTTTTACTTTGTCAAAGACTAATTCCCTTTCAGGAGCCTCTGTTGTTTTCAGAGTTCTTCACAGTCCTTTCTCCTCCCCATCAAAATTGGGCTTACATGAGGGAACCATTTAGCACTTATACCTCTAACCTACCTCTTCAACTCTGGATCATTCAGCACAGACTGTTCTGAACTTTTACTTTTTTCTGTCTTCCCCATCTGAAAAAAATTTTGCAATTATTTTTTTTCTTTCTTTCTTTCTCTGGGGCTGCCTGGTGTTTCAGAATCAACTGCTTTCATATGCTTGGTTTCTAGCTGCTGTTCTCACACACATCACTTGGAGAATGTATGAAATGCTGGTGTCTTCTCCAGAGTGTGCTTTCAGTGATGCTATTCTTCTGTTCAAGAGGTGGTTAGTTACTCTTGCCTCACATCATGTCCTGTTCAGAGATACTTGGAGGCAGAGTTTGACATTGTTTTCCTTCCTTTTCTTTGTTTTTTCGCCTGTCCTGGTTTTTAGCTGAAATAGAGCTGGTTTTCTTTTTAGAAATATATAACCAGGTAAAATGCAATCTGATGTGAAAATTGCAAAATACTTCCTCCTCAACTCCCTCTTCCAGGTAAAGATATAAGTGAACAAAACTAAGTCATTGGCTGTGGATGCTCATATCCCTGTGGGAATATGGAGTGTGGATGCTTTCTCCCTGTGCTGTGAAATTGTCACCTGGTTCTATCTGCGATTATGTTAGTTGTCCCAGGGGCTCCGTACAGAATCAGAAATATTCTCTAATGCAGAAGTTTGGCTGCTTTAAACTATTGCCATAGCTCAATGCCTTAAAGTAAATCAGAGATATAGTATGGCTCTGAGTTAAGACTTCAGAATTTGTCTCCCTTGTAATAGTTGAACACAATAAAAATATTGTCCTGAGGGTGGTCAGTGCTGTTCAGAACAAATGGAAAGCAGAAGCCAGGCTTTGTTATAGGTATGATGTGAATCCTCCCGTGACAGATTTTGTCTGATAATAGAGATGAACTTGCTAAACCTTTTTATAGAGAAGTCTGCTAACCTATAAAAGCTTAAGCTCTTAGGTCTGGTTCAGCTGTTGCCTTGGGTTTCCATTTCCCTGCTTAGCAATTGCCTCCCAAAACCTGCTTGAGTAGGAGTGTATGAAAATATGAGCTGCATGGCAAAATGAGAAAAAGACTTGTTCTTATGCCCTGTGCTTTGTTTGTTGTTTTTGTTTGCCTTTCATTTTCCTGGAGAAATGGCCCTCTATATTGATAAAGGAGTAAAAATAAATGTCTGAGAAAGCTCTCCTGCCTCCCTCCATCCCTTCATACTGGGAGCAGGCTCGAATCTGTGCTGTGGCCTGGACCCAGTCCACAGTAATAAAGCAAAGCCTCAGCCTGTGAGAGGAGCAACATGGTGATGTGAAAAAAATGCCCTCTCCTGGGTGTCTTTGCATTCATTTTTGATGGGCAGTTGTGACACCTTGGTGTGAACACCTCTCAGTGCTGTTTATGAGAAGGAGCCTGAGAGAAGGTGGGGTGTAGTTTGGCTCCAGGGTAAACTTGTCTTGTGCAGTGGGGAGAGCTGCTGGCAGAGCCAAAGGCTAAAACCCTGCAGTTCCTGGGCTGTGTGCTCCCACTCCCAACACTTACAAGCAGCTCTCCGATGTCCCAACTGACATAGATGCCTGATTACAGTTCCTCTTCCTTCTGACACTCACCATTTCATCTTATGCCCTCTCCTCTCCCCATACCTGGGAATGGAGCACCACTCAGTTGTGAAAGAGCACAGCCAGAGTCTCAGGTAGGCACCAGGCTCCTATCACTGCTCAAAAGCAGGAAGAAGCCTGAGCACTGCAATTCTTCTGGCAACTTGATGGAAATGGAAAGCTGCTGTAGGCTTGCTGAGACTTCAAATCAGGCTATGAAAGCACAGGGGCTTTAGGATTGTTAAAGGATTCTCATAATCTTAAATATAAAACACTTCATTACTGATGACTGGAGTGTTGGAATGGAAGGATACAGGCACTTCAGGAAGGACAGGCAGGGGAGACGAGCAGGGAGTGTTGCCCTCTATGTCAGCAACCAGCTGGAGTGTATGGAGCTCCACCTGGAGATCGATGAGGAACTAACTGAGAGTTTATGGGTAAGGATTAAATGGAAGGCAGGGAAAGGGATGTTACAGTGGGGGTCTGCTACAGGCCACCAGACCAGGGAGACCCAGTGGATGAGGCCCTCTATAGGCAGATAGGAACAGCCTCACGTTCACAAGCCCTGGTCCTCATGGGGGACTTCAACCACCCTGAAATCTGTTGGAGAGACAACACAGCAGGGCACAAACAATCCAGGCAGTTCCTGGAATGTGTGGAGGACAATTTCCTTCTCCAAGTGGTTGAAGAACCGACAAGAAGAGGTACTGTGCTGGACCTTGTTCTCACCAACAAGGAAGGGTTGGTGGGGAACATGAAGCTCTTGGGCAGTCTTGGCTGCCAAGTGACCATGAAATGTTGGAATTCGAGATCCTCAGGGCAGTGAAGAAGGTGCACTGTAAGCTCACCACCCTGCATTTCAGGAGAGCAGACTTTGACCTCTCCAGGGATCTGCTTGGTCATGTACCGTGGGATAAATTCCTGGAAGGAAGAGGGGATCAGGATAGTTGGAACATACTGAAAGATCTCTTCCTACAAGCCCAGGAACGATGCATCCCAACAAAGAGGAAGGCAGGCAAAAACAGCAGGAGGCCTGCATGGATGGACAGGAAGATCCTGAACAAACTTA
>NW_010286672.1:19098-19786 GCF_000700745.2 Antrostomus carolinensis
CCAGGGATCAGGTTAGGAAAGCCAAGGCCCTGACAGAATTGAATCTGGCCAGAGATATCAAGGGCAACAAAAAAAACCCCAAAACTTCTACAGGTATGTCGGCGAGAAAAGGAAAACTAGGGAAAATGTGGGACCTCTCCGGAAGGCAAAGGGAGATCTGATCACCTGGGACATTGAGAAGGCTGAGGTGGTCAATGACTTTTTTGCTTCAGTCTTCACCAGCAAGGGCTCGTGCCACACTGCCCAAGTCCTAGAAAGCAGAGGAAGGGTCTGGGAGAAGAAAAAACCACTCACTGTAGGAGAAGATCAGGTTTGGGAGCACCTAAGGAACCTGAAGGTGCACAAGTCCATGGGACCTGATGTGATGTATCTGTGGGTCCTGAAGGAACTGGCAGATGAAGTTGTAAAACCACTACTCATCATATGTGAGAAATCATGGCAGTCTGGTGAAGTTCCTGCAGACTGGAAAAAGGGGAACATAATTCACATTTTTAAAAAGGGAAACAAGGAAGACCTGGGGAACTACAGGCCGGTCAGTCTCACCTCAGTGCCAGGCAAGATCATGGACCAGATACTCCTTGAAACTATGCTAAGGCACATGGAAAATAAGAAGGAGATTGGTGACAACCAACATGGCTTCACCAAGGGCAAGTCTTACCTGACCAAGCTGGTGGCCTTTTATAATGGG
>NW_010286673.1:0-4344 GCF_000700745.2 Antrostomus carolinensis
TGAAGGTGCACTCAGTCCCACTGTCCATGTCTCCGGCAAAGATTTATTAGTCAGATTATATTAAATTTTTGTGCTCTTCTTAACAAAAGTGGCCTTTTTCTATTTCAGTCAATTAAGGTAAGTCAGGTTTAGGCCATGACAGTTCTAACTGACAGGGGTTAATATAATTTCATTTTCCCATTTCATTTCATTTTCCCATTTAAAACGACTGCTTTAAGCTGTGCTGACGTTTCCTTTTCTGCCTGTGGCAGCGCTTGCTCAGGAGCTCAGCAGCCACTGTGGCATGTCCTTATCCTTGCTGGGAGTTCTGCTTTCTCACATCATGTGGGTACAATGCCTCACAGTGGACACAGCCATTCCCTCTACGTAGCTATTTGAGCTCCTGAAATAAATGCTGCAAAGTGATCCCAAAGCCAAAAAGGAAGGGAAAAATCCTGCTGTAGAATTACTGTTTCCAGGCACAGGTTTAGAAAATAGTTAACGGAAGTGTTTCATTATCAGTAGGTAGGAGGTGCAAAAGGGCGATTGTTACTTAAATCCCAATTCTGTTTCCTATAATTATTTGTATAAATATCTATACCGTGATGAGCTGACCTTGGCTAGCGACTCTTATCACTCCCCCTGCTCAACAGGACAGGAAGGGAGAAAAATATGACAAAAGGCTCGTGGATCAAGAAAAGGGGATTTTGGCTGCAGAAGGCACAGGAGCAATTGTGTATGGAAAGTCACTTGGACAGAGGTGAAGGAGTGATAAGTGGGGAGAAAGGGAAGAAGAAAAGATGCTCAGAGGTCCGTAGTGAGTGAGCAACTGGACAATATGTGCAAATGCTTCCATTTAAAATTTTACAGCTTAGTTTTGTCCCAGAGGTTTGGTTCTGTTCTGCCTTCTGGTGACTGGTCCTTCACTTCCAGTAACAAAAATGAAAACATTGGGATGTTCTCAGTGTTTCTTTCATAACAAATCCCAACTGAAACCAAACCCCAGCACTGTTCTAGCAGCTGAAAAGAAACCAGATCTGGCCCAGCTAAAAAACAGGGCAGTGGTTGATATGGATCATGAGGGGAAGATGAATTTCCAGTAAGATAACTGATTTTTTTTAATAGGATATACGTGTGGACTTGCTAAAAGAGGAGAACGAAGTGGTGTTCTCTGGGATGTGCAGTTCAAAACCAAAGGAATTGAAATGGCAATGCAAGCAAATTAAAAATATTTGTGCCTCCCTGCTGCTCCATTTATACTTTCTTCAAACTTAAAGAGCTGAAACTCTGATAAAAGGCCCTACTGGGCAGGTGGTCGAGGCCACTGAGTCAGGATGGCTGTGTCAGCTCACATAGCTGAAATCTCTTGACCCAGAGTTTCCCCTAGAGACACTTCCCAAGAAGACTGTCAAGTAGTCATAATAATTGCAATTTATTTATCTATCTCTCTTCTAGAAGCCAGGTCGTGCACTGGCACAAGCCCTAAAGTTGTTGTTAACAGCTTATTAATGGTTGTAAGGGTCTCACTTGAGCAACTCTGCTTGTGATCCTCATGGGACCATCTTTACTGGGCATGGAGGCTAGCTGACAGAGTTTCCACAGATTCATTGTGGCACTGGTGGGAGGAACCGCTGGGGTTGCCCACTCCAGTCTCCCTCTCACCCACACTAGATTAGGGCAGCTGTTGTTTTGTCCATCTGAGTCCTGCAGTCCCTCAGGAGAGAGATACTCCACCTCCTTGCTGACCTCCCATGGCTGCTTTACCTCTGTGGGAAGAAGTGTCTCTTCCTGCTCCATCTCAATATCCCAAGAGGCAGCTTGTGTCCGTGGCTGCCTGAACCTCCTGCCATGCCTGAGAGGAGCTTGTCTTCACCCATCATCTTGGTACTTGTCCTTCCTGTAATTGCAGTTTGCTCTTGGACCTTCTTTTTGCCAGATTCAGCAAAGCCCAGCTGCCCCCACCAGTCCTCCTTGGTCATGTGCTCTAGGTCCAGTGTATGCCCACTGCTGCCCATCTTCTGTGGCACCAGGGCTGTAGTGCAGGGAGCCCTTTGGCACAGCTGGCATTCATTGGGCATGAAGATGAGCTCTTCCTCTACCTCAGTATATTTGCTTACTGCCATTGCTTAAGATACCAGATGCAGGTTCATCAGCATTACTGTGCAAACTGCCACCCTATCCCATGGACTTTTAAATGTCAGCTGACATCTGAGGGCCACGTTTTCAGTCCTGGGAGTTTTATCCAGGCTGTCATTGAAGCCTGTAACGACACCAATCTAAATTTTAAGTTGCAGAGCAGTGATTCATGCCCCTGAGATGTGAGCTTTGTTACCAGAGCCACAAACCCTGTGATTACTTAGCACCGTCGGAGAGATTCAGTGATTGGGGTTGCTGCTTGGACAGGTTTTGGCCCAGGAATCATCGAGGTGGTAAAACTTAATGTGTTCCCTTTCAAGTAGCTGTGTCCTTTACAGCTGTGTCAACTTTTTTGAACTTTTGGCAGTTAACAAATTCCCTCTAGAGCTGGGTGAACTCCAACAGCAGCTCCTTGCCTCTTGTCATCCCAGAGAATCACTAGTGAAGAACCAGTATTGATTAAGAAGGTTCTGTGTCTGTTTCAGGGTTCTGACTGCTCCCCATCACGATCACTATAAGGAATATGCTTCAGTCCCCATCTTTTTATTAGGGACAGATGCCACAGCCCACACCCTTAACTCCAGGCACCCCCCAGCATGAGCTCACAAGGACAGAAGTGCCGGCATGCTCCCTGACAGTGCCGTGAACTCATCTCAGGGACTGCCCTCAGGCACTGGGAGCTATTGATCTTATTCTTATGTTGTATGGAAGTAGGGAATTTTACAATAGTTATTTCCCAGGGCCAAGAAAGAAAAGAGACTACTAGATGAATGAGGAATTGGCCTGATGGCTGCATCCAGAGAGTTACAGTCAGTGGCTCAATGTCCAAATTGGAACCAGTAACGAGTGGTGTCCCTCAAGAGTCCATTTTGGGACCAATACTATTAAATATCTTAATCAACAACATACTTGGTGGGATTGAGTGTACCCTGAGCAAGTTTGCACATGACACCAAGCTGAGTGGTGCAGTTGATACACTGGAGGGAAGGGATGCCATCCAGAGGGACCTTGAAAGGCTGGAGGAGTAGCCCCAAGTGAACCTCATGATGTTCAGCAAGGCCAAGTGCAAATTCCTGCACTTGGTTTGAGGCAGTCCCGGCTGTCAGTACAGACTGGGGGATGAAAGGATGGACAACAGCCCTGTGTAGAAAGACTTGGAGATACTGGTGAAAAAAAAAATTGGACATGAGCCAGCAATGTGCGCTCACAGCCCAGAGGCCAATAACCGTGTCCTGGGCTGCATCCAGAGCAGCGTGGGCAGCAGGTCCAGGGAGGGGATTCTGCCCCTCTGCTCCGCTCTCCTGACACCCCACCTGCAGTGCTGCCTCCAGTTCTGGGGCCACCAACATCAGAAGTACATGGACCTACTGGAGTGAGTCCAGAGGAGGCCATGAGGATGATGTGAGGGCTGGAGCACCTCTGCTATGAGGACAGACTGAGAGTTGGGGCTGTTCAGCCTGGAGAAGAGAAGGGTTCAGGGGGACCTTCTAGTGGCCTTCCAGTACCTGAAGGGGGTCCGTAAGAAAGATGGGGACAGACTTTACGAGGGCCTGTAGCAACAGGACAAGGGACAATGGTTTCAAACAGAAAGAGGGGAGGTTTAGATAGAATGCTCCATCCCTGGTAGTTTTCAAGGTCAGGTTGGATGCGGCTTTGAGCAACCTGATCCAGTAAACAGCAGGGGAGTTGGACTGAATGTTCTGTAAAGGTCCCTTTCAACCCAAACCATTCTATGAGTATATGATTTGGTTTCATTTTGTCAGTTAGAGACAGGAATTGCTTCATGTCTCTGAATTTCCAAGGTATAATGTAGTCCATCTCACTGAACTAGCTCTGTTTATAGTACTCTCTTCCATCCACACGTGCTGCTGAGATCTTACCTGGCTCTGTTAGGTTGCATGGCCTCCCAGGCTTAGCACAATGCCTTAGGAGCTTTAGGACTTAAGGCACTTTCTTAGTCTGCTCTCTCATAAGTATGCATGGTTCATAGAGATGTTGTGATGGTGAGGTCTGTGGTTTGTGGAGCTTTTCTTCCAACTTCCTGCTATATGGGAAGGTGTAATGATGGCTGCCCTTCACCTGAGCAGAAGCTTGTTCATACAGCCATGTTGCATAGGGCCAGTGCTACAGGGAGGTCTTCCTTTAGTGACCTGGAGCTCAAGATGATACCGAAAGTGCACATGATGTTTTGATAGAATAGAATCATAGAATGGTAGTGGTTGGAAAATA
>NW_010286673.1:4446-19652 GCF_000700745.2 Antrostomus carolinensis
GCGGGGAGGCCCCCCCCCCCCCCCCCCCGCCCAGCCTGTTCCAATGCTTGACTGCCCTTTCGGTGAAGAATTTTTTTCCTAATATCCACTCTAAGTCTCCCCGGGTATAACTTAAGGCCATTTCCTCTCATTCTGTTGGTTGTTACCTGGGAGAAGAGACCCCCAGCTCGCTCCACCCTCCTTTCAGGGAGTTGTAGAGAGTGAGAAGGTCTCCCCTCAGCCTCCTTTTCTCCAGGCTAAACAACCCCAGTTCCCTCAGCTGCTCCTCATCACACTTGTGCTCTAGACCCTTCCCCAGCTCCATTGCCCTTCCTCTGGACACGGTCTTTTAGCCAATGTTTGTGCATCCAGATTGTGATGAACAAGTAAACTTCTATATACTACTTAGTAGAGGAGCATTTTCTCACTGTATGGGTTTAAGTTTTATAAAGGACTTCCAGGTTGTTTACCACTATGAAGGACTCAGTCCTACACAGAGATCTGCTATTTTTTGTGAAGTGTTGTCATCCTGTGAATTGCTGGCAGGTTATTTGACACTTCATCCTTCTCCATACTCTCTTATGAGAGTCCTGGTTCTTTTAGCAGAGCAGAGGAAATCGAGGTCCTTCTAGCAGATCACATGTATACAGTATAAGTGGGAGCGTAGGGTTGCTTTGGGGTGCCTCTCTGACATGAGGACGTTGTACTGGTGTTAGGCCAGCAGTGAAGCTGCAGCAAATATGCCCAGAACCAGTGTTGCTTAGAGGAGTGGTCCCACAGCTGATGCTTTTTTGAAGGATTTCTCGCAGCCCAGAAGGCCAATAACTGAATCCTGGGCTGCATCCAGAGCAGCGTGGGCAGCAGGTCGAGGGAGGGGATTCTGCCCCTCTGCTCCACTGTCCTGACACCCCACCTGCAGTGCTGCCTCCAGTACTGGGGCCCCCAACACAAGAAAGACATGGACCTACTGGAGTGAGTCCAGAGGAGGCCATAAGGATGATGCGAGGGACATGGCTGGAGGGCTGGAGCACCTCTGCTGTGAGGACAGGCTGAGAGAGTTGGGGCTGTTCAGCCTGGAGAAGAGAAGGATTCAGGGAGACTTTCTTGTGGCCTTCTAGTACTTGAAGGGGCCCTACAAGAAAGCTGAAGAGGGACTTTGGAGAAGGGCAGGTAGTGATAGAACAAGGGGTGATGGCTTCAAACTGTAAGAGGGGAGGTTTAGATTAGACATTAGGAAGAAATTCTTTCCCGGGAGGGTGGTGAGACACTGGCCCAGGTTGCCCAGAGAAGCTGTGGCTGCTCCTCCCTGGAAGTGTTCAAAGCCAGGTTGGATGAGGCTTTGAGCAACCTGGTCTTGTGGAAGGTGTCCCTGTTAATGGCAGGGGGATTGGAACTGGGTGAACTTTAAGGTCCCTTCCAACCCAAACCAGTCTGTGATTCCATGATTCTGTGATTTCAAGACCCAGCACTTGGCAGCTCCAGGAATATGAAAAATAACTGGGGCCAGGCACAGTGCGTCGGCTACCTCTCACATGTAAGAGTGCCATTCTTTAAAGATGCAAAGCTCACACGTACATTTGCTTCCTTCCCAAGTCCCTTTCTTCTCTGACACCTCCTATGTGGGGAAAGTAAAATGACCCTGTGCACATCCCATTTCACATACATATCTGTGGAGCTTAAGAAATGGCATTCATAAGCATATTTCGTGTGTTTGTGCACTTGGGGCTCTAAATGTTCTTGTAGGTTGTACATCTCAGAAGCCTCTCCAGCTGATAACTAATCTTGCACTCCATTTATTTTACTGTCAGAGCCAGGGGTGGAAAGTCTGTAAGAGCTCACTTCCTTCACCGACTCCTATTCAGAGTAAAATAAAACTCCATCATTTTCCAGTGATCTGTCGATGGATTATCTGGATTGTATCTGGCATGCAGGTGCTCAGTGGCCACTGTGCAGAAACCAAGTTCAGAGGTGTTCATTAGCATATCTGCAAGCACCCCTTGAATAAGATCTTGCTACTTCTGGAAGGAGTTGAGTTTGCTGCCTTTCACGTGGTGGGCTTTGCAAACTCATAACCTGTCTGGTGGTTGCGCACATCCCCATTCTGCTCCCCTATGTGTGCCTTAGCAGCCAGGCTGGTGGGGAGGGGTGCAGAAAGGTGTTATTTCATGTACCCTCCAGGAAAAGGAAAGCCAACTGTATAAAAAGGACCTCTGCAGCCCTGAGGAGGTATGGGAAGGCCAAATCCTGCACCGTGCTACTGAAACACCAGCTGTTCTACTTTCTGTTCTCAAGCTATCAGTTTACAGTCAGTTTCTGCTTAATATTAAAAATTTCTTGGACTTCTGAAGATCTCTTTTGTTTTGTTTTTTTTTTTTCTTCTTTCTCTCTCTTTTTTTTTCGACAGCCTCTTGAGCTTACACGAAAAATCCTCCGAGATAAGCAGAACAAGAAGAATTCTGGTCAGCCCATCCCAGTATTTCCATCTTGGGTGTATGAGAGACCTGCACTTATTGGCGATTTCTTAATTGGCACCAGTTTAAGCACTGACACAACGGTACCTATAGGTATGTGATACACAGGGAAAACTGCATGAATTTTTTACGTTTTGTACTTGTTCAGAAGTGCTGTTCAGATTTCATGACGCTCGGGATGAAAGCAAAACTTGGCTCTTTGCACTCTGTGGATGAAGAGCGGGACTCAAAAAAAACCCAAACTTACTTTATTCACAGTGTTTCTCCTTTGCTCAATTCCAGTCCCACTGTTGATCCATGGGATCTAGTATTTTTGAGTTTCCCAATCCTTTTTCTCTCTCGAGTCACAACCTCCTTAAAATCTTACTGTAGGAGTATCACGTCTCTATTCTCAGCTGAAAAATCTGTAGTCATATTCATCAATCCACCCAGCTCAGTATCTTCTCCAGTAAGACTCTAACAACCTCCTTGATTTGCTGTCTCTCTCCTCGCCAGAGCAGCAGGGGACTAACCTCCTCCCATTGTATTCTAGCTTTAGGTTCAGCTGTGGATAGTTTCTTATTCATAAATTAGGTTTAAGTATTTTTTTTGGAAGAGAACTGCTGAGTTAGAGACTCATGTTTCCATTCCCCAGAACTGTGGAAGCTCCTACAAAAAACCTGTAGCTTCTTTCTGATGTGGATTTGGGCTGTGCCTGAGGGGGGATATGAAAACAGTAGGCTCATTCTCGGTGGTGTCCTTAAATAGCTTGTCCACCAGTGCATTTCTGGCGGGGCCTTTGGGGATGCGCTCTGAGGGTATGTTCCTAGCAAGCTCAGAACCGTTTGTTCTCTCACATATGATCCTACAAATGGAGAGGGATTGTTGCCTTGTTTCATGAGAGAAGCTTTGCTATAGTTAGTGTTGTAATCACTCTGTTGCCTGGTCTTCTGATGCATTTGATTATATTTTGGGTTGAGTCCTTTATTATCCTGGTTTTGCTGGGACAGAGTTAATTTTCTTCCCAGTAGTTAGAATAGCTGTGGTTTAGTTTCAGTGTAGGATTTGTTATGAGAAGAATGTTGATCAGGTTCTAATGTTATTAGTTGCTGCTGGAGCCCAAGGCCACCGTGTTTGGCTGGTTCACAGCTGCATTAGGACTGGGAGGGAGAAGCGCAGTGAACAGCAAAACCCCAAACTGGCATTGGCTCTGCCAATGAGATATTCCATGTCATGTCACGTCATGTCAGTATATTAACCGGGGCTGACTGGAAATCGGGGGGATTCTCTCGGGGATCTCTTGGGCTCTCACTCTTCCAGGGTTTCAGTTTGGGGGCTTGTCTCTGCTCTGGGATCGCTGGCTGGCATAGGCTGGGCATTGGTTAGTGTGTGGTGAGCAATTGCACTGTGCATCACTCATGTGCATTCTGTTATTACTATTATCATCATTATCATTTTATTTCCATTAGTAAATTGTTTTTATCTCAACCCATGAGTCTTCTTGCCCTTATCCTTCCAATTCTCTCCCCTAATCCCTGAGGTGGGATGAGAGTAAGAGAGTGACTGGGTGTGTGTTTGGCTGCAACCACCACAGTCTTTGCAGCTGGTTTGTAGTTCACCGCACCATTCAGAGACTCTACAGTTTGCAGTTCCCCTGCAGTTTTTGCTGGACTAGCATTTCTTTGTGTCTGTATTTGAACTGTTTTCTTGGTATTTTAATATTTTGGTGGAGGGGAGGTAGGGGGAGTTGTTGACAAGACTGGAGATCCTCTGGTCCAGTATAACCGAGCGCTGTTGGTTGGAGGGATCAGCTGTGGGTGTTGTTCTCTTGGTCACAGATGTCAGATGTATAGCCCTGTCTACTTGGTTTGCTTTGGATATAAATGAGCAAAGGATTCTGTTTTCCTGGAAAGCAAGGTAGGTGATTTTGGAGTTGACCCTAACTCAGTTTTATTTCTCTCTATCTTGATTCAGCTTTGTGTGATCTTTTGTTCTCTTTGAATGGTAGTGTGTCTTCCTTTCAAACTTCTGGTACTAGATTGAAATTATATGAATGGATGATCAGGTAGCACTATGGCATGTTCTTATTATGTTCTTCTTTTGTCTTCTCTTTGAAAACAGGTACTTTGCCATTGGCGTCCCAAGAATCCATGATTGTGGAGGACTTGCTGTATGTTCTGATTGGTGTGGATGGAAGATACATCACAGCACAGCCTCTCATAGGCAGGCAGAACCGAGCGTTTTCAGTCGATCCAAACTTGGACTTGTCCATCAAAGAGCTGGTGACCAGGATTCTTCCTGTAGCAGCAAGTTACTCTATTGTCACCAGGTACCAAGCTGACTTTTGTAAAGAGGAGGATATTCTCCTTTGAGCATCAGGTTGTAGAACAGAGAATCTGTCATTGTGCAGATGTTAGCTTCCAAGCTTAATTTAAACCTGTGGGGATATAAAATAAGAATGATGATTTATTTGAATTTATTTTAGCTACATTTCTTTTTGCTGGGTTTCTCCTCTGTACTGCCAGTTCACTTTTTCGTTCACCTCACCTTCGCTTTGTCCAAACTTGCTCTTGGTAAATTCAGGCAAAGTGCAAATAGGATGTGTCTGCTTATTCTGGCATGTCTCTTTCCACTCTGCTGTGAATTTCTCCATGTGTCCTGCTTTTTGCTCTGCTCTGGGCACCCAGGACTGAGACAACCTTTGCATGCGTCTGAGCAGGAGAACCTCCTGCTGCTTAGTTTCTGGTAGCTTACCTTAAGTGAAAAGGTCTTAGTGAAGGTACACCTCATTAACAGCAGATGTTTGTTATGTAGATATCTGCATTTGATTCAAAGTTCCTAAAAGATCAGCAAAGGGAAAGAAGCATTTTTAGGGTATGATTCATCCAATCTCTTTTATGTGTCTCCTTACAGATTATATGATTTGTGTTCAGAAGCATCTGTCTCTCTCCACTAATGTGTATGGAGCCATGTAAATCTGGTCAGATGAATCCCCGCTGTGACATGTGGTGTCAGAAGCTCGCAACAGTGCTTTCTTGCATGTCTGGGTGCACATTGCTTCCTTCCTGTCCTCTAATCTGCTGCTTATGCAAAGACAATCACCTTGAAAATCCTGACTCGCACTTTTTACATCGTGGTTTTGCGAATAATTCTAATTCCCCTGCAAATTGAGAGGAAGTGTCCTGCAGATAAAATTCCTAAAAATGATAGAAAGTGCCTTGCCTGAAAGAGTTTTCATTTTGCTTTTTACAGATTTATAGAGGAGAAATCTTCCTTCGAGTACGGACAGGTAAATCATGCTCTGGCTGCTGCTATGCGGACTCTAATCAAGGAATACATGATACTAATTACCCAGCTGGAACATCTTCAGAGACAGGGACTTCTGTCACTGCAGAAACTCTGGTTTTATATCCAGCCCACAATGAGGACCTTGGAGATTCTTGCTTCACTTGGTAAATTTCAAAAATACAGTCATTACATTTTGTTACATGACAACTTCTGAAAACTCTACAGAGTAGCAATACAGGTAGGGGATGTGTCATTTGAATTTTATGTTATATTAAAGAAGAAAGCCAAGGGGAATTGTACTTGTCAGAGCACTGCTCTTTTTTGAGACCAGTGGGCTCTAGGGCTGAATCTGCCCTTCAGAGCTGTCATGAGGCATGTCCATGCCTTTTGGATCAGTTGTTTCCACCACTGCTGTCTCTACTCAGCTTCTTTCCAAGTGTCTCTCTAGCTGTGTGTGGATATATAACTGCAAACCAATTCAACTGGAAGCAACTCCTCAGAGTTTCTAGTCCAACTCCTTCCTCACAGCTACAGCAGGTTGCTTAGAGCCACGTCCAGGTGAGTCTGGAGCAATGGAGATCCCCCACTAATTCTGGGCCCTTTCCCATGACTTCATCACCCTTTTTGTGAAAATTTCTTTCTGTATCTCCAACTGGAATTGCCCTTCTTTACGTTTTGCACTTTTGATATTCTTGCTGAGCTCCTACAAGAGGAGTCTCTTATCATCCCCTGTAGAACCATCCATTGGATAGTGAAGGACTGTGGTTCAGCATTCCCCCAGCTTCATCTTCTCTTCTCTTGGCTAAGAAGCCCTGCTCCCTGAGACTCTCCTTGTATGCCCTGAGCATCAGCCTCCCACCATCTTACTAACCTGCTACACTCCATTTTGTCATTCATACTGGGGACCCTAAACTGAATGCAGTGCTCCAGGTGTGGCCTCACCAGTGCTGGGCAGAGGAGAATATTCACCGTCAGCACAGCCCTGGGTGCAGTTGATGTTCATCGCCACAAGGACATGCTGCTGACCCACAATCAGCTTGATTGTTACAGAATACCAGACTGGTTGGGATTGGAAGCGACCCCAGGAGATCATCCAGTCCAACCCCCCTCTCTCAGTCTTTCCTTATAAGAAAGATTGTCCACCAAACATCTCCAGAGAAGGAGACTCCACAACCTCTCTGGGCAGCCTGTCCCAGGGCTCTGGCACCCTCACAGTAAAGAAGTTTTTCCTCATGTTTAAGTGGAACCTCCTGTGTTCCAGCTTGTACCCTTTGCTCCTTATCCTATCGCTGGCCACCACTGAGCAGAGTCTGGCCCCATGCTCTTGAAACCTGCCCTTTAGATATTTTGTAAACATTTATCAGATCTCCTCTCAGTCTTCTCTTCTCCAGGCTGAACAGACCCAGGTCTCTCAGTCTTTCCTTATAAGAAAGATTGTCCACCAGGGCTCCCTGCTTGGTCTCTGCAGTGCTGCTCCTCAGCCAGATGGTCCCACCCTCTGCCCTTGCCTGGGGTTGTTGGTCACAGATGCAGTTACCTCGGTAATTTTGGCTAAACTCTTTGGCATGAGAATACTTGTACATTTCTCTCTAGTCAGCCCAGAGAATTTATCTGGCTGTAAACATCTGTTCTATTTACAATCTGGAACTGAATGATTCCTCTTGGTAGTCACTTTTCCTGAAATTTTCAGTTATTTGGAACACAGCAGTTAGCCAACTACTTTAAGGGTTACTTTGATGTGAAACTCATGGCAGTACTGTATTCCTCTGTTCCTACATCCCTCTTGTGATAGCAAAGTACGAATTTCACTATTGACCTACATAAATCCTGATGTGCAAGCTATATGCCTGGCTATTTTGGTGTCACAGTTGAGAACAGAAGTGCTTTTGAGATCAGAAGTTTCTCAAGCAAGCCACTGAAGTGTGTTTCTTCCATTACTGCTTGGAATGTGGATATCTATACACAGTCCTCTTGGTGTAGGAGGCTTTTGAACTCTAAGCCACCATGTACTTTGTGTCTACCTGAGTTCAGTTCTTCCCTGGAGGGTTGGGTTTGGTTATTGCTTTTTTAGATTGTGTTTTCATTTCAGGATATTTCAGGATGTAAGCTTTTGGTTGTGTGGTGGAATGGCATTGCATCTTCTCAGCCAGTGTCTAACAGCTGCTGTGGAGATCTGTGACTTGGGGTGGTCAGCTAATCAACTGCTAACTTTAAGAAATTTAACAGCATAGCTTATGCAATTAATCTGTGTCAGCTTTGTGTCTTACATCTATATTTTTAAATTGTAGCTACTTCTGTGGATAAAGGTGAGTGTATGGGAGGATCAACCCTGAGCTTACTCCATGACAAGACTTTCAATTACACGGGGGACAGCCAGGCCCAGGAGCTGTGTCTGTATTTAACCAAGGCAGCCAGCGTGCCTTATTTTGAAATTCTGGAAAAGTGGATATATCGAGGCATCATTAATGATCCATACAGGTAAAGAACAGTTAAGGAATGAAAATAGAATGCAAAAGTTAAGAAATACCATTTGGGTCTTTGGCTTCTACTTTTTTAGTGCGCCCATCCCTCTGCTTTATCGAGTCTGCATAGCCTAGGGGCCTGGACCTGGCAGCAGCAGGCAGACGAGGCAACTTTGCAAGGAAGGGGAGCTGCTGGAGCATGTTGTGCTACATTTCTCATTTGATTCAGTGGTTATACACTCAGAGACACTCTCATTTGCTTTATTTTTCCAAATTCAGGGAAATTATATGCAAAAGTGAATAGCACAACAGTTGAAATGTGCAGTCCACTCACATTCCACCTTACCATGCCTGTCCACCTTTAAGTGTTCTTTTCTCTCATCCTCATCCTCTTCATGACAGGGGTGAGCCCTCTTCTCATAGGGAAAAACTGTGGTAACTCAGTGAATCAATGTTAAATGTGGTCCACTAATGTGCTAATCTGATGTGAGCTAACAACACTCTCTGAAGTTTCATGGCTTTTGTAGAATCGCTTGAAGCATTTTGCTGCATTTAGTTTATGCAGCGTTTTTGTTTCCCACATTTTCAGAATCCTAAGGGGGACAAAACTCAAGTTAAAATAGCTAAAATTAATGCCTTCCTGATGGTGAGAAGGCAGACAAAGGCCACCTTCCTCACCTCTACACTGACAACTAAATAATGTTTAGACTTGGTTTGTGAAACCTGTGAAATTCTCTGTCATAATTGATTGCAGATTAGCAGAAACACTCTGCCTAATGCCTCTCCTCTTACTGCAAATACAGACTAATTTCAGTTCTTGGTTGAAATGTATTTTCATGAGACCTCATTTCTGATAGATCATATTACCAGTTTGCAGGTCAAAAAAAGTAACGGTCATTGTACCACTTCCTGCTTCTAAACATCTGCTTTAACTGTTCAGTGAGTTCATGGTGGAGGAACATGAGCTGCAGAAGGAGAAGATTCAGGAGGACTATAACGACAAGTATTGGGATCAAAGATATACTGTTGTCCAGCAACAGATTCCCTCATTCTTGCAGAAAATGGCTGACAAAATACTAAGCACAGGTAGGTCAAGAAATGCTTCTTATGTAGGAGGAGTCTTGAGACAAGCGTCACTGTTGGTTGTGTAAAGATAAAGTAAATGTCATTGTACTTTGCCACTTTATGGGATTGTCCAGCTGAACTTTTCAGAGGAATAGAAGAATCAAATTTAAAAGGAATCCCAAATCCTACAAATAAAGCAACACATGGGAAGGGGTCCAGCAGCAAGGGGAGTTGTCTGTCACAGAGTCATAGAATGATGGGGGTCAGAAGGGGCCTCAGGTGATCATCCAGTCCAACCCCCCTGCCAAAGCAGGTCCATCTCAAACACATTGCACAGGATGGTGTCCAGGCAGTTTTTTAATATCTCCAGGGAGGGCGACTCCACAACCTCTCTGGGCAGCCTGTCCCAGGGCTCTGGCACCCTCACAGTAAAGAAGGTTTTCCTCATGTTTAAGTGGAACCTCCTGTGTTCCAGCTTGTGCCCATTGCCCCTTGTTCTATCACTGGCCACCACCGAGAAGACTCTGGCCCCAAGCTCTTGAAACCTGCCCTTTAGATATTTATAAACATTGATAGGGTCCTGTCTCAGTCTTCTCTTCTCCAGGCTGAACAGACCCAGCTCTCAGTCTTTCCTCACAGGAAAGATGTTCCAGCCCCTTAATCATCTTTGTAGCCCTTTGTCTTACTGCTCTGTTTCATGGCTACAGTTTTCTAGCAGCTAGCTAGATGGAGCTAGACAACTGAGATTTGAACATGCTGAGTTGTCATTTGGATGTTTAAATGAAGCATGCAACCTGATGGTTCTCTTCCATAAGTACATAACCATCCAAAAGCAACTTCTGAAATCTAGCAGCAGATCTCCAAACTTTCTGGCTATCTGCAGAGATGTTTTGCCATCACTGGAAAACAAAACCATTTCTAAATATCATACTAGGTGCCTAATTTAAAATTCTTTATCCTCTTTTGAAAGGTGCCTAAATCCTTTCCAGCTTTCAGTAGAACTTAGTGTAAACATTTCACAGCATATCTTCCTCTTGAAGGTAATGGTCTGAAAGTTTCCCATTGTGTGTACACTTGGTATGAATATGGATCATTATTTCTTTTTGCTTCTAGGGAAATATTTAAATGTTGTGCGAGAATGCGGACGTGATGTTACCTGCCCCGTGGCTAAAGAGGTCATCTATACTTTAAAAGAGCGAGCATATGTGGAACAAATAGAAAAAGCGTATAACTATGCTAGCAAAGTTCTTCTGGATTTCCTAATGGAGGAGAAAGAGCTGGTGGCTCACCTAAGGTTTGATTTATTTTACTAAATGCATGCTAAAGAGATTAGTTCTGATAGTGACTATAAATTTTTGAAGTTAGGTCTCTTTTCTTGGGATATTATTAATATATTCTCTCTACTTCCTTTAGAAAGATTGACCTGAAAAAAGATTATTTTTTTTTCCCCATGGAGAGAAAAAAAAAAAACAAGCAAAAGTGTAAAATTGTAGAAATTTTGGGTAGGAAGGATGCCTGGGAGTCTTCAGTCCAACTTCCTTGGAAGGCTGTTGCCAAAACTAGGTCAGGACCGTTGTGGCTGTGGCTTTGTCTAGCCCAGTCCCAAAACTTGCCCTTGGGTACAGACATCCCCCGCTTCTTTCATGGACTGTCCTACAGCTGCATGTCACTCCCACTCAGGAAAGGAGTTTCCTAGTATCATCTGGTGTGATGTGTCCTGGGGTGCATCAGGCACTGTACTACGAGCCGGTCCAGGGAGGTGATCGTCCCGCTCTGCTCTGCACTGGTGCAGCCTCACCTCCAGTACTGGGGGTAGTTTTGGGCACCACAGGATAAAGCTCCTGGAGAGTGTCCAGAGGAGGCCACAACATTGGGGAAGGGTTTAGAGGGGGAGCCATATGAGGAGAGCCGTCTTGTCCGGGGAACATGGTAGTTCAGGTAAGCAAAGATGCCTGTATGGGAGAAAAGAGAATAATCTTATTAAAAAATCACAGCTGAGGAAACTGTATGTGCCAGATGGTGACCAGCGCCAGGAGCAGAGGAAATGGCAGGAAGATGTGGCAGGGGAGGGTGAGGTTGGCCATGAGGAAAAGGTTCTTGAGGCAGAGAGTGGTGGAGCAGTGGGACAGGGTCCCCAGGGAGGTGGTCATGGCCCCAAGCCTGACAAGATTCCAGGAGCATTTGGCCAACATGTGCCCTCAGACACATGGTCTGAATGTTGGGATTGTCCTGTGCAGGGCCAGGAGTTGGACTGGATGATCCTTGTGGGTCTCTTCCAACTCACAACGTTCTGTGATATACACCATGGTTATTGTTGATGCAAACATACGTAGTTGGAATAAATGTATTAGTCCCAAGTTCCAGTACAGGGTTTTTCTTAACATTGTCCTTTTTTAAAGCTCATTTTAATAATCTATACTTTGATTCTTGTAACACATTCAGGCGATTGTAAATACAAGTGCATTCTAGCATGCAAACTCCAGCTTTCTTTTGTGAATCAAGCTTTTTAGTTTATTACTATCTTCACAAAACAGTAAAAACAGGAGTCTTAACTATCCAGAAGACCAAGACAGCCACAAATAGGTAGGAAATTTCAATTGATAGCTGGTTGTAATATAGTTTGTAATTGGGCTGAGACCTGGTACCAGAGGTTCTGCTTCAAATCAGTGACACAGTATGAAAGAAAGTGGTCTGAGCTTCATGGGATAAACCTGCCAAGTGACTTGCACAAGAAGATGCCAATGGTGAGACATAAGCTGGAGCAGTAATGGCAACTGAAGGGAATGTGCCTAGGAGGCCAGGTGGGATTGCTTTGGGCTGCTTTTTGCTAAGTCTGAAAAACTTGTAGCCGCAACAAAGGTGTCTTCTCCAGACCTGAGAACACTACAGCTCCAGCTGAGAGAGGTTGTGGGAAGATATGTGGGAGGCACTGATATGTGCCTTCCTGCCCTGTGAAAGCCACCAGAGAACATGCCTTGCTTCATGAAAGGTTATGAGAGCTGTGTGGAACCTGCCAGTCGTTAAGGAGATTCTTCGTAGCCTTGCTAATGACTGTCATCCTTCCAAGCCCGCTCTGCTTAATCAGACTGTTCAAAAGACACTGGCTTCCAGAGTTCTAGTGGCACGTCTTCTGTTGGGCCTGTCTATCACAGCAGTTTCAGATTAAGGTGTTGCTCAGCCTGTCCAGCTGGGGTTGATGTCTATGACCTGCTCATCTTTGAAGCAGGGTCTCTGTTAGATCAGCAGCTGTCCTGTGTGTATGTCATCTCCTGGGGTGCAAGCACAGGGGTAGCTGGTTGAGGAGGAAGCTACTGAGCTTCCAGCACATATGTGCGCTTTGAGGGCTGAAATGGGATGGTTATGGTTGAACCCCAGGGACCTGTAACAGATAACCATTTCTCCTCTGTTAAGCGAGAGTACTGACTTTCTCTCCTCTCTCCCAGAAATGTTGGTTGGAAGGGACCAACAACCTCAGCAGATCTCTAGTTCAACCTCCTGCTTGAAGTGGGGTTGTCACCAGCATTAGGTCAGGTTTTTATTTGGATTTGTGCTCTGGGATGTGTCAGCAGTAAGTATCTCACTCCCCTATCTGTTGTGTCCTCAGTTAACTGCTGACACTGTCATGACTTCCTCATGACTAGGGGAGTTTTCTTGATTTAAGAGAGTAAAGACAGTCAGGGAAACAGAGGGGCTGAGCATCATCCCAAATTGACAGTGGTTAGGAGTCTGCAACACAGGGTGTTAAGGCTGTGCTGGTCCTATTTTTGCTCTGAAAACTGCAGGTTTCATGTGTGATCCTTGGCCAGGCACTAAGTTAATCCTCAGACTCCCCTCTGAGCTTTCCAAGCTCCTGGCCCTTTGCAATTAACTCTGCCTGGTGCCAAATGAAAATTAAAATTTATGCCTCCTACTGTAGCAGAAGTCAATGCAAGTACCTGGAGTAATTAAAAAATCATTAAAAAATCATGCAGCGGCACAGATACTTGTTCATTCAAAGGAGTCCAAGATTCTGCTCTGAATTGGCAACTGCCTTTTGGATGGCTGTGCGCGCCCTGTTCAGGAGAGCAGTATGAGCCTTCACCCAGCAGTGTAGTACATACTTTTTTTTTTTCCTAAGGTGCATTTTTTTTTCAAGGAAAA
Source organism: Antrostomus carolinensis (assembly GCF_000700745.2). Lineage (NCBI taxonomy): Eukaryota > Metazoa > Chordata > Aves > Caprimulgiformes > Caprimulgidae > Antrostomus > Antrostomus carolinensis. The sequence goes on from NW_010286673.1 coordinate 17,831, forward strand.
AAAGAACAGCGGCAGCCCTGATCTGACTGCACAAAAGCATCCTGACTGACATGGAAGGGAGGAAGGGACATGCGTGAAAGACTAGTCTCTACATGGGTTATTTATGGCTGTATGAAGAGGAACATTTTGTGATCAAACCCAACAGGCTGGCTGAATTAATTGCTTTTGTTCCTTTAGGTTTAATAGGGATTAACTTGGGCTTTAAAAAACTTAATCAATTGTCCCTTCATTTTCTTGAGCAGATCTATAAAACACTATTTCCTGATGGATCAAGGGGACTTCTTTGTTCACTTCATGGATCTCACAGAAGAAGAACTTAAGAAGCCTGTAGATGACATCATAACTACGAGGCTAGAGGCTCTGCTTGAATTAGCCCTGCGAATGAGCACAGCCAACACAGATCCTTTCAAGGATGATTTAAAGGTAAGAATATATGTAAACAGAAGATAATTGAATTTGAGGAGGTGGCCTGCCATGATTGGAGAAGATCTGTGTGCCTGTAAGAACCTGATGAATGTGTGGCGAAGGAAAAGAGAATTGATGGCTGTCCTTCTGTAGACCTTCTCTGGGTTAAATCCTCTTTCATCCAGATTAGCAACTGGAAACACCCACTGGGGACAAGGGGCTGCGTTTTCCTACTGGCATCTAAACACAGAGAGGCTTTTAGGTGAGGCTTTTGAGTAGCCTCAGGATGAGGTGGAAGCAGTAGCGTGTCTCTCATGTTTATTCTCAGCTTGGGTGCTCACTTTGGAATACAAGAAAGCACCTGGTTAGAAGTCCTGCCTATTAATGATTGCGTATTTTACAAATGTGAAGCAGCACAAAGGCTGTGCCTGGGGAACATAAGATCTGAGTAGACCTTAGAGAGGGTGAGGGCAAGGTAGAGCGATCCGTGGAGTAGTATGTTGTGTGCTGACGGTTAAACACTACAGCCACACTGCTCTGCTGTCTGCTGCTGTGCTCTCCAGATCGTACCAGTCACTATTTCTTTCTAGCTTGGTCTGATGACTTGAGAGTGACTTGATAATTTGGACTTCTGCCACATGTCTGTTGCTACGCAGTAGTTGTGAGTGTCTTGTGGTTTCATTTTTTTTCCTGCTTTTCCTTTATAGATTGACTTGATGCCCCATGACCTCATTACACAGCTCCTGAGAGTATTGGCCATAGAAACGAAACAGGAGAAGGCCATTATCAGTGCAGATCCCACAGAGCTCACTCTCAGCGGTCTGGAAGCATTTTCCTTTGACTATATTGTTAAGTGGCCTCTGTCACTTATTATAAACAGGTAAAGTATCAATCTGCTGAAGGCAAACAAGGCAGAAGCTTTTGCATGGGGTTGAAGCAGCAAAATTTTCACACAGCAAAATACTGCAAAGGCTGTATCTTTAAAGTGATGTCGTAAATTGCTGACTAGCAGAGAATGTTTTGATGATTAAGGGGCTGGAGCATCTTTCTTCATAGAATCATAGAATCACAGACTGGTTAGGGTTGAAAGGGACCTTAAAGCTCATCTAATTCTAATCCCCCTGCCATCAGCAGGGACACCTTCCACAAGACCAGGTTGCTCAAAGCCTCATCCAGCCTGGCTTTGAACACTTCCAGGGAGGAGCAGCCACAGCTTCTCTGGGCATTAACCCCTCCCGGGGGGGCCCAGCCACAGCTCCCCTGGGCAGCCTGTTCCAGTGTCTCACCACCCTCACAGTGAAGAATTTCTTCCTAATATCTAATCTCAATCTCCCCTCTTCCAGATTAAAGCCATCACACCTTGTTCTCTCATTACCTGCCTTTATGAAAGTCCCTCCCAGCTTTCTTGTAGGCCCCT
>NW_010286674.1:0-225 GCF_000700745.2 Antrostomus carolinensis
TGTGAGGGGACAAATCCCACCAGGATTTTGGGGGCAGGAAGGAAATGTGGATGTTTCCATGCGATGTTCTAATTGATTTTTGGTTTATTAGAATCATCAAATCATGGAATGTTGGGAGCTGGAAGGGACCCACCAGGATGATGGAGCCCAACTCCTGTCCCTGCACAGGACAAGCCCAACATTCACACCATGTCCCTGAGGGCACATGTTGGCCAAATGCTGCTG
>NW_010286674.1:340-890 GCF_000700745.2 Antrostomus carolinensis
CAGCACCTCCCTGGGGAGCCTGTGCCAGTGCTCCACCACCCTCTGCCTCAAGAACCTTCTCCTAATATCCAACCTAATTCCTATCAGGAACTGAAAAAACACACCTGAGGGCTTCACGCAGCATCTTCTGCAACCACTGTGGACAAGGTGAAGGGAGGAACAAGACTCTGGATCATGGATTCATGGAATCATGGGATGGTTTGGGTTGGGAGGGACATTTAAAGGTCATGCTGCAGTGAGCCAGGACATCTTCAACTAGATCAGGTCGCTCAGAGCCCCGTCCAGCCTGACCTTGAATGTTTCCAGGGATGGGGCTTCTCCCACCTCTCTGGGCAACCTGGAGGAGCAGCCACAGCTTCTCTGGCCAACCTGGGACACTGTCTGGATCATCCATAACCCAAAGGACGTGTGTCCCATCGAGCTGTCACCGTGTCAGGACGCAGAGGGAACTTTTCCTACCTGGCCACGACGCCCTGGGAAGGATCCTGGACTTGTCTCTGCACGTCGGGCTGAAACCTGAAGAGCCAGCAGGTAAAGAAACACCTGAAGG
>NW_010286675.1:0-9900 GCF_000700745.2 Antrostomus carolinensis
AAAACCTTGCCACGCAAACCCAATACAAGTGTTCTTCAGGCATGTACCTCTCAGATTTACTACCACCCGTCCCAGTTATATCACCTTCCCCCTCCAATCTAGTTTAAAGCTCTGTCAATGAGCCCCACTAATTCTTTAATTCTTGCCCCAGGATCCTTTTCCCCTTCTGAGACAGATGTATCCCATCTTTTGTCTGTAGCCCCAATGCCATGTAAACCTCCCCATGGTCAAAGAAACCAAAACTCTGCCTGTGGCACCAGCCTCTAAGCCATATCTTGAATAGGTGTATCTTCCTGCTAAGTTTCCCATGATGGAAAACAAATTAATAAAAAACTTCATTTGGATAAAACTCAGCAATAAGGGTCATTTTGGCTATTTCAGTACCTCACCTAACTTAGCATCTGGGTAATATTCTGTAAATTAGTAGGACTATATCATCTCTCTGTTCAATGTAGACCGCACTTTTCTTCTTTTTTCCATTTATTCTGTGTCTTCTTCACTCTTTTCTTGGTGTCTTATAATCCATTAGGAAGATAGTTTGAGTAAAGGAAATCTCTTTCATAAATATGACCGCAGTAGCTGTAAGTTGTTAACTTTAAATACAGTCTTCAATGTGGGCTCTTAGGACTGACTAATTGCAAGTAAAATAGTCTTTCTTCTCTTTGGGAAGATATTGCAAGACCATCAGATTGCTACACTACTTTGCAGATGGTATCTCTTAGAAAGTTTAAGTTATCCACACATTTTATTAAAATTAATCAAGTCATTGTTATTTCTTCAAAGAGACCACACAGAACATAATGGATTAGTTGTCAGACTTGTTTCTTCTGTGCTCCACTACCTTTTGTCATTTCAGGACCTCTGACATCATATGAGGGAGCGCACTCCTGAAGAGAGAAAGAGAGCAGGATATAAAAATAACCCTATCCCAATGTGACCGTTAGATCAGATTACCAGCTAAAAGACACCCTATGCTGCTAAGGCATAACATTAACATTGGATCCTTGGTCATCTGTATTGCTTAATTTTTGTCTTGCTCCCTGGTTATTTTATACCACTCCAGCTGGCCTTCTAGAACACAAATCTTTTAAAGAGAGAGGTAACGCTGAACAGCGTGGGTGCAAGTCAGTTTTAATTGAGTAGTTTCAAAGTCAAGGATCGGTCCCTGATCATCTTTCATTTAGGTACATTGATATAATCAACAGAAGGCTGAATGAAAAGAATAGCATTTGAAAAGATGTAAAAGTGTGCAGGGAGCACAAGATGTAAACAAGAAGAAAGTATTAACGATAGTTTTGTTATAATAACACTTTGAAGCCATTGTGCTAGGTGTGATAAAACCACAGAATAAAAAGATAAGCTTGGTCTGCACAAAGCTTGCTATCAAATTTATAGACAAGTGGCCAAAATAGGATGATGTCAGACAGGAAGAGAGGAAGAAACTAAATCCTGAGTTGGTGCTCCCTAGTAGTACTGGAGAGATTAATTATTGGAAAGCAATAGATAGTACCAGTATAGTTTCAGGATCTTAAAAGCAGAAAGAGGACATTTATAAAGCGGTGAAAAGTAAAAAGCAAGTAACAAAAAAGAGGAGAAAATAAGAGAGAGGTGATACTCACTGTCCTCAACTACTTCACAAAAATAGTTCCAAAAAAAAAAAAAAAAGAAAAGAAAAAAAGGTGTACTTTTGTCCTCAACTTGGGACTTTCTGGACATATTCTTTCTGCTATTTTATGTTATTTTTGTGATCAATTCATTGTTTGGAAATTACTAAAATTACCAGTAGGTTTCATTAAGTATTTTCCTAATTTTTATTCTTACTTAAGTGAAGAACAATTAATCTCAAAGAATGCTAGAAATCTGTCAGTATTTCCTAGAACAATTGGATGTAATAATTCTTCTTATATGAAGTTAAAATCCTTATACTGCTGTTAGAAATAATTGTTATGTATCAAAGGAAAGATGCCCATCAGTTGCTCCTGGTGAGATTCCGGGGTGTATTAACACTTATTGAATATGCAATCTTCAAAATGCCATTACAATTAAATGAATTATGAAGAGCCTATTTGCTGTGATTTCTGTTGCTATTAAACTGTTTTTTTGTTCTTTAAAGGAAGCTATATAATATTGTTCAGATTTTTCTCATTTTTCATAATATTGTTCCAGTTTTTTTGATCCTCAGTGATAGGAAGTGGATGTTTCTATTCTCCCATCTGGAGGGTCATGGGTACACTAGAAGAATCACCATATGAAAGCAAAATGCATTGCCTTATTCCCTAAAGGGAAAGTTTCAAGGAAAATGCTTAACAGTGCTTGGCAAACAATCTTAAACTCTTTCTTCAGTGACAAATGCAAGCAGTCATGTTTCAGTCCAGTACTCCACTTATTCTAGTATCTTATCTCTAACAGTAGCCAGTGCTGAGGCATCCTAAGAATGAACAGAATTAAAAAAAAAAAAAAAAATGCTTCTACTTAACGCATACAAGCAATTACAATTACTAAATGCACTGAAAGCCCTATGTCTGCACAGCCTGTGAGCTGAAGTTTAATACTACTGTCCTCAAGGTTGGACAATATTATTCACCCTGCCAAACATATTTTAAAAATGAAGAGCTGTTTCGGGAAGAGATTTTAATCTCTTTTTGGATAAATATTCTGAATTTTTTGTTACCCACTGTTTTCACTCAATGGCTGCAGGAGTCACATGGCTTTCCTTGTGTCCTGTTGTACTGTTCTTCCAGAAGATAATGGGCAGCCTATATCACCTTATGTTCTGAGTTCAAGATAGGTTCCAAACTTTTAGATATATATAAAGTTAGGCAAGATGAATCCACTTACTTGTCTATTAGCCTGTAATTCCAGAAAATTCATAGAGCTATTGCTAGTCCTATGTTCTTATACAAGAAAACATAATAAATAGAGCCACTGCTCCTTCTCCTTTTTTATCTTCCAGCCATCTTCTGTGAGCAGAAAGGGAAGAACTGTCAGGAGGCATCAAACTATTGTTCCTTTTATTTTAAGTACACAAGTTCAAGAGTCACCAAACTTTGTTTCTTTCATTACTTTCATTCTCATGAGATGTGACTTCATGTCTCAAATAACCTTAGTTCTACATGTGTTTGCCAAAGACTATTGCCCATAACTAAAGTAAGTTTTTCTCTTTCTATCTGAATTCCATTAAAAAAAAAAAAAAAAAAAAAAATCTACACCAGGCCCGTTCATTTCCAGGGAGGTAATTCTGAACTATGTGATCCTCTGAATCAATAAAAGCATCAGCCTGAAGTTAGAAAGCTGCAAGATGTTTATCTCCTGAACTCTTATGTAAAGGGACTGAGGGGGAAACAGTATTTTAACATATTGCTATTCACTCCAAAAGCTGAAGTATATGCGTAGTAATTTTTATTGTTATTAATTGTTAATTTAATGATTGTGTTATGAAGGGAAAATAAAGTACTGTCTAACTACAACAAATCCAACTTCAAATCTCAGATTCACATTTAAAATATGAATCTGTTTCCCCTAAGCTGTAATTGTAGGAGTTGAATAGCACTTTGATGGAAATCATCTGACTTTGTCTCTTCCTCAGCTGGCCGGCAGCTTGCTAGCAACACAATCCATAAGGATTTCTTAGTTTGCAGATACCATCTGCACCACATGAATCAGTTCCTTATAGTGCTTCCCTCAATGGACAAGTACTGCCAATATATACTAGTTCAGAAAGTAAAGTCTAAACCTTAAAAAAAAAAATTTGGGGGAAGAAAAAGAAACAGTGATGATTCATTTTTGTCTGTGCTCTAAAATAAAGGGTAAAGGTACAAGGAAGCCTGATGTTATCATTGGCTTATTCCAGCTGTAGTCACTATTATCTATCAATAACTAAGTATAGTCAGGCTAGTATTTCTATGTGCTCCAACTATAAATCAGTGACTGAAAATTGCTGTATATAATAGGTCTCTCTCTTCTCTACCAGTAAACACTGATTTCTAATTCAAAGCTATTTCACTGTTATCCAGTCCCATACACAATAGGAATTGATAATCTGCTCCTTCACCTGTTTCTGTTCTTCATGACAAATTGATCTGATAAACCAGAAAATTAAACCATGTCTGGAGAAGCCAGACTAAACTCCATTTTAAAAAAGTAAAAAAAAAAATTTTAAAAAAAAGGAGAAATACTTATTTAGCTCAGAGAAACATTTTGATGAAATCTTAACTATAAATCATAGTGATTAATCATACACTACAGTATTCAGAATGACATACAACATACTGTTAAACACAGATGTGAAAAGGAGTCAGCAAAAATTCAAAAAGAAATAACAGTAAATGTTATAAACTTGTAAAGAGTATGATTATCATTTTAATTATGTATCCTACCCTGAAGTCTTCCACTGAATTAATGACAACATTCTGTCACCTTCTCCAAACAATGAAGAAAAAAATATTAACAATAACACAGCAGAAACTAGAAATCATACCAGTGACTTAAGCGACAAATTTCACACCTAGAATAACAGACAGCCAAAAGAGTGAAAACTTTCAGAATATCATATATACTGTAAATGGTCTACTTATAAATAATACTTGGATATACTAGCAAAAAAATTGATAAAATGTGTTAGAAGTTGCAAATCATCAATATGGAACTGTTAAGTATTGTCAAAGCATAGAATTTTACACCCTGAACTGAGCTACTAATATCCCACAAAAGATAGAATATTCCTGAAAAGAGTGAAAAATGTAGTACCTAGCTGGTTACTGAGGAGGAAGATATTTCCTATTTCACAAAAGGCACCACTTTATGTCTTGAAGAATCATACTGTATTGCTTTTCTCTTTCATAAGTTATTGGGACTAAAGAAATCCATGACTCCTTTTAGAATTAGTACATTCCACTGAAAGATATGAAGTAAGTGTTTTCCCACAGTATTCTTCACTTAGGAAATTCCATTGATACCATAACTCAATGCTGGTTATAGACAAGATAGGTAACTTGTATCCATTTTTTTCCCCATGGGCCCTTCCCGAGGCTTGCCCAAGTAAAAATGTCATCCATCTTTCCTATCAGGCTACAGAACACAAAAATCAGTGCCTCAGTCTGAACTTTATCTGCGTTCATTTCTACTGCGTACAAGAACTGTAATGAGTTTGCATTGAATTTGGCTTTCACTGGTTTAAGAAGAAAGATTAAACATCTTCACCTCACTGAAACCTTGAGTTACACTGCAGTAATTTCCTTTGTAAACCACGTGCAGCAATTACTCTGCATCATAGATGTAGCACTGGAAGACTAGTTATGAACTTATTGTTCATATGTCTTTAAGTCTCAGATAGATATTATCCTTCTAGTATTAGGGACTTTAAAAACCAAATAAAAAGATGAGCTTTCAAAGGGTTCTAAAGAAAAAGGAAATGTCTGCTTGATTATAATATGTTCCCTTAGGCCTTTATCCAAAGTCCACCAAAATCAATAGATGGACTCCTATATACTTCAGAAGGCTATAGGGCCTTATTTTCTACCTGTTTCTAGTGCTATACAACCACTCACCTTTTAAAATTGTGAGATAAGGCGAAACAGGGAGGGTAGAGCCTTCCTGTTCTTCTTTGTAAGCAATCCAGGCAAACAGGAGCTTCAGAACCATGTAACATCAAATGTAACTAGGAAAAAAACCCATAAATTAAAAAAAAAGAGAGAGAGAGGGGAAAAAAAAACCCAAGCATTCCCAAAGGACTACAAAATATGCTAACACACCTTTCATTGTCCTTCGGAGAAAACAAAGTTATAGGTGTAAAGTATTTGTGACACAAAATATCTAATCATCCACAGTGCTCTTCCAGCATACCCACTGAAGCTGAATTATCAAAGAATGAGGATGTTACAGATTTTTAAATTCTTCCTTCTAAATAACCTGAAAAGACTAGAAAAAGCAGCCATCTAAGTACAGAAATTTCAGGAACTGACATGTTGAAGGAGATGTATTTCATCATCTCATTCCCTCTTCATCACCAACTTAAAAATCAGAGATTTATTTGTGTTTTACAAAGAAGGTTTCTGTCACTATACTCACCTTTAAATCAAAATATGAAGGGAAAAAAAAAAAACCTACTCTTTTGCCCTTTGTTCACATCAAGAGAAATATTTTCCTCCAACTACTCACTGATTGAGATTCTGAGAACTTGTTTGTTGACAGAAAAATTAATTAATTAATCAATCAATCAACCAATTAATTAATTAAATATATAGCTAATAGAAGTATTCTAATTTGGCAATATAAGCTTTATGTCAATCAGTCACCTTCTGCTACTTCATATGAACATGTCTGTTGGGAAAGCCTTTGATCCACCCTGCCACCTGAAGCTGACAGAAGTATCAAAGTCGATCTACCACAGAGATGAAAATGAACATTCATCTGTAACACAAAAAATACAATTAAGTGAGCACAGAAAACAAGACATACAGGTAAGTGCTTTCCCATATCTAGTATACATAAGCCAACTAACTAGTGGCATTACCTCCAACAGAAAAAAAAGAAAAAAAGAAAAAAAAAAAGTCTTTGTATTATAATAGCTCTTTGTAGGTTCAGAACTAAGATGACAGCTGGTTCTGTATTTTATCCTGAGAGTGAAGAAAGGTGAGGGAGATGATTCAGCACTCTATTAATGTCTGGTCTGAAAGCCTTAGTCTTGCTCTTAAGGTAATTTGGGAAATACGGTTCATGGTAGTATATTATGATATGCTACGTAGCCATTGGTTATTGCAGTTGGTATTGCACAAGCTATTCTAAAAGAGTGGCTGTGTTGCTGCCTCTGTACACATGATCTCTGTTTATGACAAGATCATGAAGAAATAAAAGCATTTGTGACTCACAGAGTATAAATAAGTTACTAAAAGTTGGTTTGTTTGGTTTTTTTAATGTCACTTCAATTGGAGTAAATGTCAATTTTCCTACCAAATGGAAAAGTGGTTATAGATACTACAATAACAACTACACTTACAGTACTGTGGACAATATATTATGGTTGTACCTGGTGCCTCCTGCATACAAGACTGGCTTATGCAAGTGTGTGCCTTGAGACTCCTGATGCTCCTGTGTGAGAGTTTAAAGTACATTAAAACCACAATTCTACATCACATCCTGTGATGCCAGAGACTCTAAAGACAGGAATTTATTAAAACTGAATTTTTTTCTCATGTCTTCAAGCATGTATTGGTGTGGCTCACACTGAAGATAACTGGCAAGCAGCATCTCTGGAAAACAGGAGTGATAGGAGAATCTATGGAGCCGTAAGCAATTCTGTGTCAGCATGCGCCAGAGAATGTTAAGCCTTTGTAGATTATTATAAAGACAAGACTAACCAAAACATTACACATCTCACTGAAATTGATAGGAAAAATACATATTAATGAGACAGTGCTTCCATTCCGACCTCACTGTAAACAAGGTGTGCATTGCACAGAAACAGTAACTGCCTTGTTCCAAATATAGGAAATGCACACTTGACAAATTAACCTGTTAACCCTTCAGTTACCATATTTCTTGGGGTGTATCAGAATCAAGTGGGGAATGCCCAGCTGAAACAATAACAAGTAGTCCATATAAATGTAAGATATGCAAATGTCCAGTATCATTTTGGAACTGAATACTATGAAAGTAGCTTGTAGGCATCCCTATAGATGCTACAGAAAGTAATGTAGGCAGTAAAATTCAACAGCCTATGTTGAGCAAAAAGGAGATTTTCCATTCTACTTCATAAGCAAACCATTGAGTATTGGGATAGATTTAATTAACGTGAAGAGACAGCTTTCTGGCTTAACCTGAAAATTTATTGCAGAGTAAAATAGGAAAACAGTGATCAGTGTCTACTGCAGACTTCTCATCTGGAAAAATATTCCCAGTTGAGGAACTCCAACTATTTATTTGCAGCAGAGAAGAATTAAGCCTTACTCTTCAGAGGAAGGATCTTTCCCATCATCTTCAGCATATTCCTACCCAGTCCTTACTCAGTACCTTTTATTTCCATTCTAGAGCATACTGGGGTTTTTTTCTGTGCTGAACTCTGAGAGTTGTGGGCTTTATGCATGATTTCCAGCTGTTAAGCATAAATAAGATCCCATGTCAGAAAGAACTAAAAGGGTCGACTGAACTGACAGAAAAAATAATAATTAGTATTCACAGAATTACTCAGTTGTTGAGGCTAGAAAGGACTTCTGGAGATTGTTCAGTCTAACCTCTCCTGCTCAAAGCAGAGACACCAACAGCAGATTGATCAGGACTCTTTCCAGTCCAGTTTTGAATCTCCAAGGGTAGAGACTCCACAGTCTCCATCAGAAACCTGTTCCAGTGTTTCACCACTCTCACAGTAAAATAATTTTTATGTTCCTGTATTTCATTTTGTGTCTATTGCCTCTTGTCTTTTCAATGGATACCGCCAAGAGTCTGGCTCCATCTTCGGTACTTCTTCTCCTGTCTCCAATCAGGTATTTACGCATATTAATAAGATCGACCTGAGCCTTCTCTTCTCCAGGCTGAACAATTCCACCTCTCTGTGTCTCCTCACATGTCAGAGGCTCTAGTCCTTTCATCATCTTTCTGGTCCTTTGCTACAGTATATCCATGTCTTTCTTGTACAGGGAAGCCCAGAATCAGTCCCAGCACTTCAGATGTGTCTCACTAGTGCTCAGTAGAGGGGAAGGATCATGTTCTTCCACTTGTTGGTAATACCCTTCCTCATGCAGCCCAGAAAGCTATTGACCTTCTTTGCTGCAAGGTCACATTGCTGGTTTATCAACAACTTGTTGGCTACCAGAATCCCCAGGTCTTTCTTTGCAAAACTACTTCCCAGACAGTCAGGTCCCAGCCTTGGTGCATGGGATTGCTTCTCCCTAGGTTCAGGTCTTGGCATTTTCCTTTCCTGAACGTCATGAGATTCTTATTTGCCCATTTCTACAGCCTGTCAAGGTCCCATTGGATGTCAGCAGAACCATCCATCATATCAACCAATATTCCCAATTTTGTAATGCCATCTGCCTTCCTCACACATATATTCCTTATTCCTCTCTGGATGGAGGAAGTACTCCTCTAGAATACCTGAAAAACTTTGCTACTTAATCAAGAGGAATAGAGGCTTCTTTTCATTTGCCTATGAAATAAGAAAGACCTTTGTCTTCAGTTACAAAACAGTTTTGTTGGAATAGCAGGAGTGTCTATCCACTGTCTCTGCTGGGAGGAAGCAAAACATGACTTGTACCCTAATCTTGGAATACTATCCAAAATCTTGTTGGTAAAGACACCATCATAGCCTTCAGTGGCTAAGATTAACTGACACATATGCCACAGACTTCAAGCTACTCTTCTATAAGTTTCTATTTCCCTGCAAGCACACCATTTGAGATACAGGATTAGATATGGTATTCTAGCTCTTAAATTGCTGCATAACATCATTCAGACATAAACTGAAGGAGTAATTTTGATAAAGACTGTACTCAGTGAGCGCTCAGTTCCTAAACCAGGAAAAGCTTCTGCCAAGGAAACATGCTATTGGAAGAAATGTAAATTCTATTTTGACAAAACAAAATACTGCATATCAGCCAGAGAGCCATGGTTTTCAAAAGCTCTGAACTATTTCTTGTCTCCAAAGAGGAAAACAGTCAGAGTAGAATGAGGTTGAGACAGAATCTACTTAACAGCTATAGCTAGGTATAGTTCTTTGATTGACTAGCATTCCATTTTATTGCATTACACTAGTGCAAGTAAACTAAAAGCACATTTGTGTCTACACTTCTGATTAAAATTTTTAACTCCATCCTGAAATCTATGCAACCTCCTCTTGCAGTTCATGGAGTTTCTGTCTTTAATAGATAGCAGGGTTTTGCTTTGCTATTCATTCTTTTATTTTTTTTT
>NW_010286676.1:0-2395 GCF_000700745.2 Antrostomus carolinensis
AGGGAGGGAGGGAGGGAGGGAAGGAAGGGGGGAGAGCCTGTTCCCTGCACAGCGATGCCCCACAGCCCGGTTAGCGAGAGCCCAGAACACGCGTTGGGTGAACGGCTGCAGCTGGCAGCGTGCGTGGAGACGAGAGACCGAAACGCATCATCCGAAACGAGGCTTTTCATCTCCGGTACAAAAATAGCTCTGACCGTAGTTACTCCTCTGTTACCGTTGTTGTTCCCGCGATCTGTGTGCTGGGTGGATTTCGCTCATCGGAGCGGTTCTGTCCTTCTCTGGTGTCTTTATGTCACCCTGACACAGGAGTGCACAAAGGGGATGGGTGGCTTCCAAGCCTTTTGATAAAACCAAAACGTGTGAGTGATCTGCAGTGCCACATAAGTTTTCTGGAGAGTGGAGGGATTATATTGAGGGTGGAATTGATTTGTAGCCTTATGAATTCATGTGATTGATGATAATAAACTGAAAAGGGCTCTATGCATGATGAAACATGTGAAACTATTACTAAAAACACTGTCTCTTCTTTCCCTGTTAGTAACATGCAGGTCAGGTGTGCCTTGAATTTTTCAGAATTATCAGAGGTATTTTGTACTCTAGAATGTTATTTTAATTTCTTTTTTTTTTTAAAGGAAAGGAGGACTTCTTACTGAAAGCAAAAATGTTACTGTCACTAGCATGAGATTCCTTATGTCCTGTATTTGATAACAACTCTTTAAGTCTTGACTTTGTCATAGAATTCTATGTGACTGCATTTCCAACCTGCATGTCGGGTAACAGTAAAAAATTGAAGCAGTTAAATGAGAAGCACAGCTTTAGATCTTGTGGAGACGTGGCATGTTATCTTACATGATCTAATAATGAAGTAATGGCTTGTAACTGGTGAAATAATTCCAACATACTGTGGAAAGGGTATTTGTCACAACTAGTTCTGAAAGCAGTAGCTGCTTCTGAGAAAAATTTCCTAAGGAACATTTTACCAATTTCATGTGCTGTATTATTCACACAGTTACAGTAATAGGAACTGAAGAACAGTGTAACACTAAGGCACAGTATGCTGCTGCTGATCAGTGTTCCTACTTGTACATGACTGTGTATGAATTGTTATAATATGCCAGGGGATTTGCCTTTGGCATGTTCCATATAAAGATAATTCGCCATATAAAAATTCTACGTATAAAGATGATCATTATATAAAATATTATGATTAAAGGAATAATAAGCAATGTACTTTCTTTCACGTCAATTTGTACGCTATTTTAGCAGTAAGTAAATTCATTTGGATTAACGCTTACTGTTAATTGCTTTGAATGTTCAAGAGCTGTAGGAAGTAGTTGCTTAAAAATACAAAAACAAACAAACAAAAAAACCAACCCCACAACAAAAACAACCAAAACCCAGAGTTTTCTGTTATCCTGGTATATGTCAAATCAGCTATGTGCACTGCTTAACAGTCTTGCCCACAGTGCTGTGAGTGCAGTATGAAGATTTGCGTGAACAGACCATGCATCTTACAGTGCTGACCTGCCATTCAGAGATGTCAAAAATCACAGGCCAGCTACGCCTACAAGTCCTGACCGAGTCTGTGAAGAGTCTGGAGTGTCTCTCCTCCTACATTCATTCTTAAAAACTAGAAAAGGAACAGTGTTTGAAGCCAGTCCTGACATGCTGGAGGTTATGTGAATGCAGGAGGCAAGGGCCTGCGCAGTCTTTGAAGGATTAAAACAAAAAGGATTTCTCTGAAATGGGATGTGGAGGAAGGAAGGGACGATTCTTTGCCTAACCAGCATTCAAGGAGCCCAGAGCACATTATTACAGTGTGTGTGTCATGGAATAGACTGCTCAGCTGTAAAACAGTCTTCCCTATTTTCTCTGCTGCTGTAGGAAGTACTGTCAGAACATTGTACCAACAGTGTAGCAAATATCCATTGGAAACCTCATAGGAGAGGAAGGTGGGTTTGTGTGAAATACAAAGTGTGACAGTCACTCAGGCTTGCAGTCTCATAGGCAGCAGAATGTGTGCAGTGCCCGAGATATCTGTCCAGCAGCCAAGCACCGTAGCAGGGATGTTTAAGCTCTGTGTCCAGCAGTCTGGTGCTACGCTACCTTGCCAAATACTAAGTCTGGGATCCTTTGTAGAGGACAAGGGACATCAGCTGGCAGGTCCTTATGTCTTCTGGCCTCTTCCTAGGTTGGCAGCCATTCTAGGTTTCAGATATGCCTTTGTGTACCCTTTTAGAGATGACAGTGGTCCATGTTTCTACCCTGTCCTACTCTGTGGATTATCACTGTTCTTTGGCTCTGGATCCAGGTGTCTTCTGAAACTGCAGAGGGATGTGCTGGGGTCTTGATGACCTGCTAACTTAGGTGCTGTTTACAGGGGCCCTTCCAAGAG
>NW_010286676.1:2590-5111 GCF_000700745.2 Antrostomus carolinensis
GTTCCTTTTGGCACCTGCACACTCAGGCACTCCCTTTCTTTCTCCAGTCACACCAGTCTTAGCCTTTTTATTACAGTTCTCTGCATTGCTTTCTAGGTTGGGTTTAGATGCCTTTTTAAAAGTTATCTAGAAAGTGAAAGGATCACCAAATCAGCTAATTTTTTACTTTTGTCATTATCAGCTTTGCAGGTTAAATTTGACACTTTTTAAGACATCAAAAAGACCTCAGTGGACTTGCAATCTGTAGTGCTAGTTTTGCTTTCTGTATCTTCCCACACCTCCACCACATTTAACTTTCAAGTTTTTGTGTCTTGGTCTTTCTAGAAAAACTTGTTTCTGGATCTTTCTTTCTTTCTGATCTTTCTTTCACCTACTTCTCAGACTCTAGGGGAAAGGAGAGGAATCATCTTCTATGTCCCTGTTAATTCTGCTCATCTCCTGGTGCATTTGTGTGTGAGAGGGTGAAAGGCAGTTGTTTTGGAAAACCAGATCTGATGGATCTGAGTTTTTGTTGACCAACCTAATGAAAACTAAGGGTACCTTAGAACAGAGTGTGAGAAGTGAGGTGAAACTTGGTAGCATAGCTGTACACTGTTTATTTCAGTGTGGTTGCCAATGTTGATCTATGTGAGAAGACAAATACTGCACTTTTGGCCGTAAATGATTTATGAGATGTTTCTTCATCTCTTTTTGGCTTTGAAATTCTTGGGAGTTGCTTGTCTCCAAGAAATGGTCTATCTGAATGTGAGGTTTAAAGTTATAGTAGAGCAAAAAAAAAAAAAGAAGACTGGGCAACAGGTCAAAATTTAATAAAAATAGTATTATTTAATACTATAATATATAGTATTAATTAAAGTATAATTAATAATATATAATGTTAAGTTTTCACAAATATTTCTTGTTCTAGATCAATTGATTGTATGTTCAGTGTGTAAGGTATGAAACAAGAAGAATAGGGGGTTTTTTTTCTTCTTCATAATTTCCACTAGATATTAACTGTGGAATTGATACTGTTGCCATCAATTTCAGTGCCTGCTAATTTTCAGTAGCCTTGATTTACATCCAGTGACATTTGAAAGTTCTGTTGGTAGTAGTGTGAGTGCTGCTCCCACATAACCTGTGATAAAGTTGGATAGAAAGTATACCAAGCAGAGCAGTTAAAAACTGGGGCATCCAAAGCTGGTGAACTTGTTAAAATAAAATAAAAATAATTGGATAAAGCAAACTGAATTTCAGGATTGGATGAAACATTCTTTTGTATGAGTTGCTTTAAGTGTCACCTGCTGCTTTTTTATAATAAGACTTACTGTAGTATTTAGTTTTGTTTATTTGTAGGTTTCAAATAACTGAAAGAAAACCCAGCTTTTTACAGACTGACACTGGGAATTGTTTCCATTATGATAAGTAAGTTTGAGAGAGTTCCTGGTAACTGTTCCTTCTCAAATTAATTGTTTTGTGAATCACTTGCTGTTGGTTCCTCGTCTCTCAAAGTCACAGAGTGCTCAGCAGGTTCTTGGGGGAGGACTTGACTAGGAAGGGTCAGAATTGGCAACGTGAGAATGAAGCTAGTGATACTTTGGTGAGAATCCTGGGAGTTGTTAATAATGCAAGTTCTGTGTGATGAGATGGTTCTGCTTATAGCAATTCATTTCTCTTCCAGTTAGGTTGTCAGCTCAGCATCCTTGAGAACAGTCATTTTGCTTCCTTGCTACAGTGCTTTGTTATTAATATGCGAGAGTTTCTTGCCTTGCTGGAGGCTGAAATGATGTCCGTATCAGTTCCTGTGAAACTAGAATGCTTGTCTGTTGATGACAGCTTAGCATAACAAGGTTGTTTATCTTCCAAATATGCACAATTAAGAAGTTGTTTCAGTAGTGGTATATACTTAATGCTCCAGGATTAGTTGGTCGAGCTTGGGCTACTGTTCTCAGTAAAGTAGAAACCAACAGATTCCAGGGAAAAAAAGGAAATTCAGTACTGTGTAAACTAGATTCTGTGGAGTGCATGACAGGTGATTTTACTCCAGGAAACAATGGTTTTTGAACAAAAGCCTTTCAGCCATATTTTGAGTATATGCCTCTCCTCCCCACCCTGCTCTTGGTTAAAGTTTGTCTGTCTTGGGTCTTCCATACTTGGGCCCAATTCACCTGACCATCCTTTCCCTGCAGCTAAAGGAAGGGAGTAGCTATGATCACTTGAAAAGAGACATCAGCATGTTTTATGTAGAATGTCTAAAAATGTTAACTAGTTCCTGGAAGGTACAGCTCCTCTTCTGTACAGATAATTATGTATCAACTGAATAGCTTCCTAAATACAAATTTAATTTCATTTGTTCATCTCTTTCTCTCTAGGCTCACTGAAGGGAATGTGGATTGATCAAAAATAATGGTGAGTAAAGCCATAAGGTTATTTAGGTGCTAAATATCAGGTATTAAACTTGCCATGTTTGTTGGTTGATTTAGATTTTTTTTTTCTTTCTCTCCTTCTCTGTTTCTCTCCTTCTTTCTCTCCTTCTTTCTCT
>NW_010286677.1:0-33295 GCF_000700745.2 Antrostomus carolinensis
GTGGGGGGGGGCAGGAGCAGGAAACAGATGGCTGGGCAAAGAATGAGCCTCCTGCTCTGGAGAAATGAAGAGATTTTTTTTCAGACCAGGCAAACCTTGATCTATCAAAGAAAGCAAGTGACCACTGGGACTTACAAAGGCTGATCTCCCAGGGCTTGGGGTTTGATTATCCTATATGTCTAACCAAAGTGGGAGCTCTACTTAGAGCTTCTCCTGAAGCAGAGGCGTGTCCCGTGTGGATTCATTAATGTCTAATAATATAGCTGAGCTTACCCCTAACCCTCCCCCTCAAGGGGGGAATTAATTTGTGTCTCTTTGCTTTGCCTGGCCACCTATTTTCACTGAACTTTTCAGCTGAAATTGCCTAGTGGATTCAAAAGCTTTTAGAATAGGAGTGACAAGCATGAAAACAGATGATACAATCACATATGCTTCATTCCCTTAAGAAACCAGGCCAAAAGTGCTTAGGACCTTTTCCGGCACAAAACTCCTAATGGCTGATCATTTCAGAATGAAGTTGGGTTTTTTGTTTGTTTGTTTTGGTTTGTTTTTTTACACTGTTGTGATAAGTAGGGATAATTAAGGGATCCAGGATTGAAATGTGGCACACACACCAGATGCCTGAACTTGTGGGTGACCTGGGCAGAAAGCATTTCAAGTATGAAGGCTACGCTAATTGGAACCACACTGCCACAAGCAAAGTGAGGCATGGCAGCAATTCCTCCTGCCACCAAAGTTACCAGGAAATACTTTCTTCCTTAACTGTTTCTGAAAGGACCCACTGCTAATGACTACTGCTAATTTGTATTGTAAACACCCAGCTCTTAGACCTAGAAAAGTAGATGACTCTGCCTGTAACTGGGACCCAATTATTCCACCAGGTCTTGTGCTGGGATGCGAGTTTCCAAGCATGGCACAATGACTGACCCTATAAATAAAGAGTCACTACTGTCTTGCATGTGCTTCAAGCTTTGAATCTATTTGCGTTTTTTAGCTGCTGGCACCATTAAGGGAGATGCTGTTCTCAATTAAAACCAGCCCATTGCTTCCCTAGGCTTAATTAGGAGCAGGGCTGTACATTCTGGCACCAGCAGTATTTTCTTTTCAATTAATGGACTTAACAGGCAGCAGATGCCAGTGTCTTCCTTTCCTCTCTCTCCAGCAAGCACCCCACTCCTATTTTAAAATCACTGACATTGATTTTAAAGAGATAGATAATTCAGATACTGCTTCTAGAATTGAGAACAGTTGTTAAAAAAAAAAATCCCATGTACATTTCAATGCTGAGAGTGCTCATAGCAATCTTCCATGTTCTCTATACCATAGAACAGATAATAAATACTGAATAAAAAGGAGAATGATGAATTAAATAACAGTGCAAACACAATAGTCTAGGAATAAACTTCATATGTGATTTACCATCAAGTCCAATGGTAAGGCTAGTAGGGAATGGGACGTGCAAAAAGATAATAAATAAAAAAATGTTCTTACTGAGAGAATTGACACATTTCAACTTTCCTGCATTGTTTCCTCTAACATAAGATTCAAAGAGCAGTTACTCCTCTTACTAGAAAACTGTAAAATTCCAATTAAAAATACACCAGCTATATTTCAGAGTTTTCTACAGTTGTTCCCTGATGGCAGGACATTAACCTTGTCTGTCACTTCAGCTAAACCTCAGTGCTGTAAGTGTAGACTTTGAAATAGGATTTTTATTTGTGTATGTGATTAATAGTGTATGTGAGAGTGTAGAAAGCTGAAAATTAAAACCAAAGGAAAGTTTTTTCACGGACAGTTTCAACTTCTAGGTGGATTTCTCACCCAGAAAATTTCTTCACCTGCCTCTTTTTATAGCCCTTTCTTGTATAGCCCAATCTTCAGGCAGTAATTGTAACAATTAGCCTAATGAACATGACACAATCTTTCCTGGTAGCTTGGGAGCCAGGTACCAGCATACAAGCCCAGGCTGGAGGATGCACCTCCTTATCCATAAACCAGCTGAACTCATGCATGAATCGAGCAGATTATCACCAGAATACACATAACCCTGGTGAGATCTGTCAAGTTTCAGATAAATGTTCTTTTACTGATATCGACAAATCAATGAACTGTGTAGTTAGGGTTTTTTTTTTTTGCGGGAGAATAAAATTGGAACAGGTCTGAAAAGCAAGCCTCCTCCTAACTCAAAAATACTACAGAAATGAACATTTTAAACCGTAAATGCAATGTGGTGGTTAAAAAGCATCAAACAGGTAACCCTGAAGACATGGCTCTTTGTTCAGCTCTGTGATAGCTTTCATAAAGACAAAATGAGAGCTTTCACAATCTCATAAAGTCATGCTTCACAGGTAGCTGTCTGAGGATACCACTAAGAAATGTCACTTCCATCTCTGCATTCACTTCAGGTTCAGCTGGCATATTTGCTGAGAATGAAGTGCTGCCTGTATCTTTATGGTGTATCTGAACAGCAGCACGATGGTTAGACCTCTCTACTGTTAGGCATTGCAGACAGCAGTGAGACAGCACCTGCTTCTCACACATTAACATGCAAATAACATTTAATCTCTACATGCAAATCGTCAGGTCTACCTACACTTTGTGAAAATCCTTCTGTGGGTAAACAGACCGATGAAGCCTGGCTTACAGTACATTTGAGTATCAGTTTTATGAGCTGGTGCTGATTCTCTGGTGTATAATAAGAAGTTGTAGCCATTACCCCTGCGAGATTATTGCCTGCCTCTCCTCTATGTTGTTTTGCCTGCTTTCATTAAATTTTCTAGACTTTCCTCTCTTTAAAATGACTACTCCACTTTGCTTGAAATTTGCCAGACTTCTCTACTCCAGATACTTTAGTGGAGGATTCAAGAGAAATACAGCACACTCACATAAGCTTTGTTTGCTTGGAAACTTAAAGACAGTGTTGGGGGAATCACTTACAGCTCAGGGAGGTAAGCACACTATCCAGTCAACGGGCACTGCAAGAAGGTTTCAGATATACCTGATAACAATGCTACCTTTTTGTCAAGCCTGAGCAGGGGTGTATTTCAGAGGCATGGATGAATCGCATGTAAAATCCTGCTTACAGTCTACCAGATACAAGTTCCTTTTAAATCTCAAGGGCTAGTAATCATGAGGTTAAAGGTTGATTCCTAATACAATCTAATAGCTGTCCTACTCCTGGTTTTCCCCTTTTAAGTAAGGAGGAATATATTGCCACAGCACAGGAGAGTCAAAATCTATGCATTGAATTGCAGTGCCCTAAATCAGGGCTTCCATTTTACATCAGTGGGCCACCACTACTTAACAAAGCAGTCTTGAAACCTGACCATATTTAATGCTTGAGAACACCTGTCTGTCCCATGTGCCGTGATGAATGTAATGATGTGGAGATTCTTTTTTTACTAAGACTTGTGAGCACTCACCTCTCTCTAAACTGGCTACCACATCACGCTCAGACAGCAACTCTCAGTTACTATCCACTATAGTCAACTGTACCTGCAAATAAATAGCAACGTATGGCGATATTCCACATGTTGGCTTACCTTGTTCAGTGTTCTGAGCATCTAAAATCTACAAAATCTCACAGATTTAATTTTTGAGCACTGCAGTACAAAAGGTCTGGTGTCGCCCTTTTCCTGTCTCTACAAACCAGATCAATATTTGTGTTCACTTCATGGCAGAAAGCCAAGAAGAAAGAGGAAAGGAATAGTTTGCTTTCCTTTAGTCTAACAAAACTAACTTGCCTTTCCATTAAGCAGCTGGATCAGATCAGGTTTAAGAGAAACTGTCCTTAATTAATTTGATAAGATTAAATTTAATTTAGAAAAAGCATAGAAGCTGCCCAAGGGAAAATCTCTGTCTCCGCTCTATAACCCAAGCTAGTTTCAACTCCATATTCTCCTTCATGGAAACTGTGAACATGAAAGATAGGGTCATGCATAGTATTTAAAAGGGAAATTTAACATAATTGTTGCTGACATCAAAATCATTCCTCTTATTCAAGGAAAGTACTGAGCAACTGGAAAAAGAATAATGGAAGAGAAGGGGAGGGGGGAAAGCAGATAGGCGAGCTGTTATGTGGATTCTTAAGTCTGCTTTTTGGAAACTGAAAGGAATCTGGGAGTTTTACAATCTAAAAGTATTGTTTACATCAGAAGTATGCCCTTCTAATGCTGTCTTATTTCTACATTTATTTTTGTACTGAAGAGAAACCAAAGTATGTAATTATATCCCTGTTTGAGCAAACAAAAAAAATTAAAAGAGCATTTCTCATACAGAGAGAAAAAAGAGTGCAGAATTGCCCAATTCAGCTTTTAGACATTTAGGCGAGCTGCCTAACTTGGAAACTTGCTTGATGTCTGAGATACAAAGCACACTCTGGAAAGCATAATTCTGTTTCTGTGGACTATATTCACAAGCTATCTAGTGAATACCTCTTAACAAAAACACCCAAGACAGATCTCCAGTTAGCTGGGATGGACCTCAACTAAGTGGACTGAACCAGACACTGTACAGACAGAATGATGCCGTACTGGATCACAAGGGTGACAGAAAAGAGTCATTTCTTGTTCTCTCACCCACCACTGAACTACTCCAACTATTTTCTTACCACTTGCATGATAGAAACGTGCTGTGACAATATTAGGAAAGCTCTTAAGCATGATTAATGCTGATAGTAGATACAGAAAATACTTGGTTTGCCTGTTTTTAATGATCCCTTCACATGCCACAATCTTCCCAGCTTTCTGAAATTCCTTTTCCAAGTTGGAAGACTAAGAAATTAATGGTATTTGCAGTAAGCTTCCTGACCAGCACACCAAGAACCAAATGAGGCAATATAACTGAAAGAGCCTACTTTGACAGAGACAATAAAAGCCTTCTTGTGCAAGATTTAAGGGAACTGAGGAAGGAGAAGAGGAACTACTGTGACACCAGGCTAGAGAAGACAGATCCTGCCCAGGAATCACACTACATCAGCTTATGGTAAGTCTGGCTCAGGCATCCTCACTCAAGGACTTTTATTTGATGCAATCCATTTGACATATGCTGGTTTGATTTAGAAAACGCAACTTTGTCTAGATGAGATTTACTGATATTTTGCCTGACATTCTCTAAGCATCCCCATTTCAGAGCTGTCTGATGTGCACAGAGATGCTAGAAGAGATCCTGTGACTTATAGCCCAGTCTCAAAGCCAAAGGCTTTAAATAAAATCCTCTCCAAGGCTTCAACTGCCAGAAGCATGAGAGAAAGGTCTTGAGAAAGACCCTTTGGCAAAAATCCACCTCACTAGGCCAAAGTAACTTTTGTGTGAGATTAAAGGAAAGTGTTCACCAGAGCGTTTTCAGTTTTGTTTGATAGGAGTGAGATGGACCTTACCGTCTACCATCACTATTACCAGAGACTGGGAATAGGTCAGCAGTTCTCACCAATCTCAGTTTTTCATAAAGGCTGCTTTCATGGGCCCAGGCTGGCAAGCAAGTCTTTCGCCCTCCATTCTACCTCCACCATATGCAAGCAAGCAGGGATGGACAGGGATCCTCCATTTTTGGGGGTTGGGATATAAAATAACAGTGATGAGAAAGGACAAAGAATTACAACATCAGTGCAACCACGTGGTAAAAGAGCGTGTAGATAAAACCACATGTTAATTTGGACATCACGGTCTTTTTATTTATTAAAAAAGTTACAGTAACTTCCTTGGTTTACTAAAAATAAAAGCTCAGGGACAAAACTCATGTATTCTTTCCCTAAAATTTCCCTACTCACTGAATTTATTTTAAAGCAAAAATGCAAAGAGACCCAGCAGAGGACCAACAGTCCCATGAAACCCCACTGCAGCACCAGTTAAGAGACTATAAAAAGAGCTTACATGGAGATTGGCTCATTACACACCTGTTAATTCTGGGTATTGTGCATTGAACAGCTCCTGGTTTTTAAAGTCTGTCAGTTTTGCTGTTTGTACAGCTAGTTTATGCACCAGGGAAAAAGGTTTTAATACGAGACAACAAGTACAAAACCATAAACACTAACAAAGAGAAGCTTTACAAGAGGCTTGAGACAAACGGGTTCAGGTGGCTGATATTCCTTTAAAATACTGGTATGAAGAATGAGGAGCTTTGGGATTCAAACAAGGTTAGACCATCCTACTCCCAGCTAGTAACATTCTTCCTATTGTAATTCTTGTCTCAGTGATAATAAGTCAACCCATTTTACTAGCTTAAACAGGACCTTCTGAGATCCAGTATTTATATGCCATCCAAACATAAAAACCAAAAGAAAAATGAATGTATGCAGTGAAATATAGGACTACTTAAATAGCATATATTTTTTATACATACTTCAGATCTCAAACACTCAGTTGCTCCTAAGAGTAACTAAATTAGAAAAGAAGAAAGGGCACGTTACAAATCGCTGCTAATCATGCCATCATTTTATCAAATGCGAAACATTCCTGCCCGAGAGACACTGCCTCTTTTCTGCCATAGAACTCACAGCAGGGAGCCCTCGTGATAATACAGAAACACAGCCTAAGTGAATTCCCTAGATAGGAATATACTATACATCCTGTTGCCACACTGGGGAAATGCATTTGGCAGCTGACTCGTACAGCTTGCCGTTAAAGGAAAGGCCAAACATCCGAGGGTCGGCAGGAGAGCTCTTCCTGGAGCAAGGAATTTCTTTCCCCTGTACATGATGCCACCATTAACATTGTTCTCATTGAGTCCATTCATCAACCTGAAATGAGCACATCACTGCAGTACCCCAGCATACAAAGGGCTGCTGAATTTCAACTAGTTTCTCTAGTAATACTCCAAAAACGTGTATTGAAGAAACCTTTCAGACATCTTCCAAGAACACTTAGTGAGTGTGTTCTTAACACTCACCTTCTTCTTGGGGCAAAAACTGTAATTTCTTCATTCCCGCTGGCCAATTTAAACACATTTTAACAGGAGTAGTTAAAGAACTACTGAATCATCATGAAAATCTTATAAAATATGATCCTCACGCTATACAGATAAGAGAATGTGCTTTGATATTTCAGATGATTAAATAACTGTCATCAAAAGCTTGTCCTTCTTTCCCATGCGTATCAGTTAGGGTAACAAAAGATATCATCTGTCTTTGAAACTCACATACCCTTAGACTTTCAACACTGAAAGACTGCTGCTATTTCAATATATTGTCTTCCAGTTGCCTTTTTTTTTTAAAAAAAAAGGCATTTGAATGAATGCAGAGTAATCTAACATGTCATCTGTCTGCTCCTCAGTTGTAAAAAAATTTCACTGCAACATTAGCTTAAAAGTTGAATAACCAAGTCAGCAGCTTGACTATTTAGTGTGCCCCAACTAACGAGCAGTAATTGACTGAGTGCGTGCTTTGAGCTCCTGGCAAACATAGTACAAGTGCATTTAATTCTCAGAGAAGAGGTAACATTTAACTGCTTAGAATATAGAAAATGGGTGATTAGAATTTACTTATTTTTTTAAACCCAAACCCAAACCAAACCCCCTCTGGATTAGTTTTTCAAAACAAGTCAGTACTCAAAAGCTTTTAGACTTTTCTGAAAGATGAGATTTTACTTTTCTAACTAAACCTAGGTGCTGCTTTAATATACTCTGTTTCTGATCTTGTTTTTTGTCCTCCCCCTCACATATAAAAATGGACATCTTCCCTAAGACAAGTATGACAATTTATGTGAAGTTCATTCATCTTTTGTGTTTGATATAGACATAGTTTAGATATGGAACTCAAACATGCATGTGATTATCAACTTACTGTTAGAGGTGACATTAAATGAAATACATTAACTCTGAGGAAAATAAAGTTTTTGAAAAGTTTATAATTCTAAAGGAAAATAAACAGCAAAAAAGCAACAAAGCAGCATGGCAGTGAAACTGTGTTTTAGCATACCTATCTACTTAGAAATTGAAGATCTGCATTTTTAAAAGATAAAGGCATATTAGAACGTTTCACCCAGACTTTTAAAATATAACTTCAGCAATATCTTAAGGGTTAGGTGTTCAGTTAGTTAAACACTACAGGCTACTAGAAAAAAATCCATATTGCCTAACCAATCATGCAAATGCACCTCTCAAAGGGGATGCCAGGGGATGAAAGAAATATGGACTCACTTTTCAGCATAGCCCTCGCAGCCATATTCTCATGTTGTAACAGAGAACACCCCAAGGCATGTTAGCGATGCACCTGGCTGAAGTTCGCCGAGAATGTAAGGTTTGGACTTGCTAAGTTCAAAGCTAGGCCAGGCAGCTGCTGATTTTTGTTCCTTCTGTAAGTTTTGTAGCAATTCCCTCTATTTCTTCAAGACTGATAAATGCTCTGGCCGTGATTGGAGCATCACCTTGCATTAAAAATGTGCTTACCACTCTGTGTAACCATCCTGGGTCTTTCATTTTACTCTGAACATTGGATAAACAGAGTAATGCAGAATGTAACGTGTGAAAATTGTCACCCCATCAAGTTAAGCGGGTGCTTCTTTTCTTTTGGCAGGACAGATGAAACAGGCTGCGATCAACAAAAAGGAAAACAGCTCCTATTTTTGGTCAACAACTGTTTTTTCATAAGTTAACAGTTAGGCAGCAAAAGTTTTTTGTAAAAAAAACCCCACAACAACAAACAAACAAAACCCAAAACACTACACACCCCCAAAAAGCCCTGTGCAAAGCAACAGCTACACACTAAACAGGTTAAATCCATTTATACTGTTTGTGTTTCTCCCATTACAAATCTGTTCCCTACAGTATAATAAATATTATCTGTATCAGTCAAGCTTTATGCATCCATTTGGAGAACTATTCAAAAATTAATCAATTTCATTGTCAGGCTGTTTCCTTTCCGTCCTCCCAGTATCCTCTCAAGCCTTCCTCTTCCTTGATTTCCTGTTCTAGCTCCATAAATCACTCACCTCCTTGCATATCTCATGTTTGCCTTGAAACTGCATTCCTCTCAGCTACTAATTTTGTAAATTAGCAAACGAAACAATAGGATTTCTCTGGCAAGAATTACTCTACATAAACTCTGGCTGTTTGTGGTTGTGCTGCTCATTAGGACCAAAGTGCTGGCAGTACATGCACCACATTCACCTCTATGTGTTCTTTCCCTCAAAAACAGAGCAGCATCATCTTCCAGCTTCCTCAAGTCAAGCCAAACCAAAAACTATAACCTTCATATGAGGTGACTGAAGCCAAAGCCTGCGGAGATACATAACCTGCACAAAGAAATTCTTCTACAACAGCCCTCACTATGCAGGTGCAATATTCTTTTAGCTGTTAAAAACAGTCGTTGAATTCGAGTCCACTACAGGGTAGATACTCCTTACTTAAAAGAACATTTGAGCTGCGTTATCTTAATCTGCCCTGTGACAATCAGTAAAGCATGACTAATTTGTGGGAGAGGATTCTCTGCAGAAGGTAGAGATAATTAAAATAATAAAAGATATTACAAGTTAAAAACCTACAGGAGGCAAGTAGATAGCAGGTCTAGAACAAAACCTGCTAAAAGACAAAATCTGCTGCAGAGATCTTCAGTCAATCAGGGCAGTTCAGGACACGATGACTCACAGCGAGCACTGGAACCTCACTTAGATGTACTCTGGCTTAGATACAAACATGCAAGCAAAGAACTCCTGCAAAAGATTTGGCATTGCCATTATAACATGAATTGCTCTGACAGTGGAGATCACTACAGAAGCTTATTTGTCTGCATTCCCCTTTAAGTATATCCCTTGAGCAAGCAGGGAAAAATAAATGGTTCTTGATAGATACAATGGCTGCCAAACCCATTCTTTGGAGGAACCAGAAACCCAACTTTATCCTATGTGAAGAAATGCATATGCATGCTTTGTTAGCCACCTACATAAGGACAAAGTAGACAGACTGAATTTCATTTGGTTTTCATTTTAAGCCCTGTATTTTAAGCATTACTTTTCATGTTGGTTCAACTGACCTTGACATTTTTATATTCATGATGGAGTTAAGTAGAGTCTGAACATAAAATTCTCTCTTTGGTTTCCTGTTCCTGTGATACTTACAATGGGTGAGTACCAAGTATCTCTGTGGTAAAGTCTTACAAACAACCTGTACGAGTTTTTAGATAGTAAGGCGATAGTGTACTTCATAATCTGCTTTGATTTTATAGCTGCAATTCATACATATTATTTGAGCTTAATACCAATATATTTTACTTTTAACAGTTAAAGTTATCTGTATGGCAGATAAATAAGCACGAGAGGATATAATTTAACTACATTTTCAATGAAAGTTTCATGCAGTCCCCACTAAAAGAGGCCATTAAAGTAACACAGAACTAAGAATGAGAAGAACCTGTCACAAACTAAGCAATGGCAGGCATGAATAGGAGACTCAGAAATAAACTCAAATTAGCTTTCCATGGCACAGAAAAGATACTGGGCTCAACCCCTGTATTCTTCCCACCAAATTCAATAGTATTCTGCCAGGCATTTGAAGATCTGGAAGTCAGGTGGAATACAGAAGCATACGTTTATTATGACCAACCACCTTAGAAAGCCTCCCAAGTAAAAATGAATGGGGAGCTTCAGAAAAAGAGCTAGCTAGCCAAAAAAACCTCAACAAGACCTCACCTCTTGAAAACACATTACTAGCAGACAGGCATCGAAAAGCCCACAAAGATCTGTGACTCTTAGTTCACACTGAGATGGATTTGCCTTCCAGAAACAAGATCTGGACATCATGATGGGCAGCACTCTGTTCAGTTTGCATAGACAGAGTGAACACAACTAAAATTGATAGCAATGAAATTGAAAATGCTACACTGGGTAAGTCAGTGGCATATCCTCTATGTGATTACTACTGTCTGATGGGATCTTATCATCTACAAACAAAAAAACATCTAGAAAAGCTCAATAAGAAAGACAAAACTGATTTTAGTAAAGATCTGAAACATATATCCAGTTCTGGGCCCCACAGTTCAAGAAGGACAGGGAACGGCTTGAGAGAGTCCAGCACAGAGCCGCCAAGATGATTAAGGGAGTGGAACATCTCCCTTATGAGGAAAGGCTGAGGGAGCTGGGTCTCTTTAGCTTGGAGAAGAGGAGACTGAGGGGAGACCTCATTAATGTTTATAAATATGTTAAGGGCGAATGTCATGAGGATGGAGCCAGGCTCTTCTCAGTGATGCCCAATGCTAGGACAAGGGGCAATGGGTGTAAGCTGGAACACAGGAGGTTCTGCTTAAATTTCAGAAGGAACTCCTTTATTTACAGTGAGGGTGACAGAGCACTGGAACAGGCTGCCCAGGGAGGTTGTGGAGTCTCCTTCTCTGGAGACATTCAAGACCCGCCTGGACGCCTTCCTGTGTGATCTCATCTAGGTTCCTGCTCTGGCAGGGGGATTGGACTAGATGATCTTTCGAGGTCCCTTCCAATCCCTAACATTCTGTGATATATAAACAAATGCAGTCAATAATATAGTATATGATTACTTAATCCATTCCAGAGTTGAACAGGGTCAGCAACAAGGCAAAGAAGGCTATGCCTTTTTCATGTACAATCCTACAGTTTAGGGAAAACTACATGAAATGTCAAAGCAACAGCCAAGATGAGGAAGAGTTTACCACATGCATACCCTGTCCTTTCTCCGTTGCACAGGCAGGGTAAGGGATCAGTTCATGTGTGGAGTTACTAAGAGAAATAGGTACTATTTTTTTTTTTTAAAGAGGCATTTATTTGAATGAATAAAAGAGAATAATAATTAATTTACTGTCTCAGTATAAAAGGATAGAGGACTGATTAAGCAGTACCACTTCTACAATGAAGGAAAATATAGATCAGTGACAGGAGCCACAGGTCAGTCTTCTCTGAACTTTCTGATGAAATTAACTATGACATACAATCAAACAGATCAGTAAATGTTTACTGCATTCACAAAACCTCAAACATAACCATAATTTGACAAAACAGTATTTTTACCAAATGTTATATCTGATACAGTGCAGTCTCTCAGTGTGAAAGAGCAGAACCTTGCCCACCTGGTTTGACAGAGCTGGGACTGACTGCACAAGTGCAAGCTTTCAAGAATACCTTGACTAAAGCCCACAACAGACCTTTAGAAAAAGACAATCAACCTACCTGCAAGCAATCATCTGTGGCTCTCAAAGAAAGAAAACAGTGCCTGTTTTCAGTCTGGCAATCTACCCACCTCATCTATGTGCCTGGTAGGGTAACAAAGCTCAGCTCTGCTTCTCCTTCTGAAATGAGGAAAGCAGTCCAGAAACTGTGCCAGATGAGATTCTGTAAGTTTAAACTGCCTAAAGGTTATCACAGACATTTGGAAGAATTGGCCAGATCCTAACCATATATCACACTAGAGACAACCACTTTTCTTTTTTAAAGAAATACATAGTTGAGATAGTAGCTATTACTGGTCCCTGACAGGCAAGCACTGATAACAGCAGCCCCTTGCTCTACCATTGGATTGCCACACAAAACCATCACTTGCAGGGAGATGGAATACTTCACTTGATATCTATCTGTCTCAGATTTATAGGTCTATAAATTAGGAAACCACCTGCAGCCAAAATGTGATTCTCTGCAATTACGAAAGAAGTCTCCTGTAGATGCACTGTGATGTCAACAGCAACACTGACTGCATAAATGCAGCCAAAGGATTACTGAATACACTTCATGACAGCATGAAAAAAACCCCAATAAATTCCAGGCCACCTGCCTTGCCCTCTCAAGCATTTTTCAGCCAACACTAACATTTCTGAAAGTCATAGGTAGGATCTTGCTGCTGAGTTCAGCACCTAGAGGCTAATAAAAGCTTGGAGGAAGGGGCAGCTGGTCTTTGGCATGTATTTAGACAATGCCTTACAGAAGGGATCCTTGGTGCACAGGCACTACACAGGAAACATCTACTGAAGTGAAGTAAGGTAATAGATTTATCATCACTGTGCCTCAGGGGGTGATAGAGGGCACATATTACATGTAAATACTCAAGACTGTAGTCCTAAACTAAGATGTTAATAAGGAATTAGTTTTCCTTAATGTTTATTACCGTAGGAAAAAAATACTGTAGGAAAAAATTGCATGAACAGTAGCACACTTTAGCCTTGAACCTAAAAAGACCTTTTTCTCTGGCTAAGGGGGGGATCCCTTCAAACAAAGATGAACAGACTGATCCAACTCTGAAACTTCCTCTCATTAGCCACTGTGACTTCCTATTTCCGTAAGTAATGTATTTCCCACGAAGATCAGACTGTTTTTCAGAGCAACACTATCAACAGACATCCTTTGGGTTGGTTTTTTGTGTGTGTGTGTGCTTTTCATTGTTATCCTTAACAGTAACAAAGCTAATTTCAAAGCATTAGGATATGTTGTCTTCATAGCACAAAACTGACAGATGTTCCATATGTTAAAAATAAACCTTAATGCTATTCTTGTGCTGCCCTCAATGGGTTTTTCCTTCTATTTTTCGTATTTTTGGCACTTATATTACTTGTACAGAAATGAAACTGGGATAAGCAGTTCTTTTAACAAGTCATGGGAAAAACCTGGGGCAAGGTGTGGGTTTAGAGGATACAGCAGATAGTTGCTGCTTTTCTTCTGCAGTCTATAAAATGCTCAGCTGGGTATGCTCTTGAGTTGGGACTGCTCAAAGTGCAGTGTATCAGCAAGTCACTGAAAAAGGACCCGGGCAGACATTTGTCATATGAAGTGACAACCCAAAGTGACAAGAGAGTAAAAAATACCTGTTTGCTCTAAAGACTGAGCAAAAACTAGGCAAATAAAAAACCTGCACCTGTATGTCTGAAGACATGATTGGCAACGAGCAAAATTCAAAGCAACAGATAAGGCTGTGCTTTGCCCCTGTGGCACCTGGAGGGGCTGTGGGTGAGCAAACATCACCAAGCTACAGACATCATTCAAATACTTCTAGCTTTGATGTTACATACACCTTTGGGTTGTAATGTTTGACAGAACTGCAAGACAAGCTCTGCATGGTTCCACTAACACATTTCTGGAACTCAAGCTCAGCTGCCCTATGTAGCACTTCCCCAGGATGGTACACCATCAGCTCCACGTGGGTACAGGCCAGCACATTGCTGCATGAAGTGAGATCACCTGGTACCCATAGATCACATTTACAGGAGATGGAAGCTGTCTGCTTCCTCACAGCCAGCTGTTGGCCAGACACTTAAAAAAGCTGAGGTTCTGAGGATGAGGTGAGGAAAAGGATGGCTTGCATCCAGCCAGGCAAACACACGTTCAGCTGGAACCACTCTTCTGCCACACGATGTGCAGTAAGCAGAGCAAGGTAAATTGCTTGGAAACTCACAAAAAGACTCAGAAGGAATTCCTTTCCCAAGTTTGTCTCTAGGGAGTACACAAAACCTAAGGCCCTGGACACCACTTTTCCATACAGGAATTAACCAAACAGTAAGGAGAGATGGTATCAAAGGCAGCCAAACCAGTTGTAAAAACCTTGTGACATCCCATGTGCAAGCATGGATGATAATGGCAAAAAGGTTATCCCTGCCTGGATTTGCAGTTCTTCCCGAATAAGTCAATAAAGTAGGGACAAACCCAAAGATTCACGCTCATGGACAGAAAACAAGAACAGTCACCCTGCAATTCCTTAGACTGCAGATCCTTTGTTCAGCAGAAGTAGCTCAAAAACAGCTCTGCAAAAGCCTCACTAAAACACTCATCTTTGAAAGTGATGTGTATTTTGTTCCATCAAACTAAGCACACACAATTTTACAAGTTACAAAAAACAGTGGATTGTCCCACAGGAGAACCCAAATCCCACTATTCTTATTATTAAGCAACAATGACAAAAATAGTACAATCTATGAAAATTTATGGTGGATTTTCATTTACCCTGGAAAGACCATGGACTAGCTACATTTTGCAATGCAAGTCTTGATGAGATTATTCCTCATCAGCATGGAGCTTGACACCAACTGCTCATGCCAGTCTGTGCCCATAATCTCTATCTGCATAAGTATCCAGATAATACTATTTCTACTATTAATAATGATAATAAAAAATACCTCCCCCACATCAGCCTCAGTGAGAAATCACAATCTGAAAACATTTCAAATGCTGTCAACCATGAAAATCAATCAGTGCTGACAACCTCAGCTGAAACGGGGCTCACTGAGGCCGTTTTCAGCATCACTGGAGAGCTGCCAGCCTAATCCCCTTGCTGTAAATACAGCGCTGCGAGTGCCTCCTGACAAGGGAAAATGAGCAGATTACATGGGGAGGTAACAAGCTTGAACTGCACCACGTAATGGATGGAGGGGTGGAGGGGAGAAATTGGCCTCCCTTTGTACTCCTGAATTATTTGCTGTTGACCAATCTTTTGAATACATCTTCCAGCAAGAAAGTTACCCCTACACACGTTACTATAGTCTTACTCTGAACATAAGATGACAGTTGTAAGAGGCAAACTCTTTTGCCCAGTCAAACAGAAAATAAGCAATCTGCGAATTTTCAGTTTCTCTCAACTTTACAATACCAGCCTGACCTACGCACTTGATAGCTACCAGACAGTAGGTTCCAGGTGTGACCCCAGGAATCGCTCCATCCCAGACAGAACACTGCACCCAGGGGTGTGTGCATTCTGCTGCATCCTCTGATAAAGAGGAAGCTGTTGAGCGGTGGCACCACACCATTCCCTGGGCTCTCACTTTGGCTGTCCAGGAAATAGTACTTAAAGGGAGTAGAGAGTCATTGAAGTGGGCATATAATCAAACTGACTACTCACCCACATCTTTCAGCATTCAAGGTGCTCTTAAAGAAAGCTGGCACTTCCGAGTTCCATTTGTTCACCTTTTTTTCTGCTTATGACTCCTCTGAAACGGTAGTTGCTTGCTATAGTGAAAAACTAAACCCGAATCCAATAATGAAAATCCCATTGATCATTCACAGATTTGTATCATTGCTTAAATACCATCTAGTGTTTAAACATTTCTTGACCCTTAGGCTTTACCAGTGCTACGACCCGAGTCAGTTACTGCTCTCTCTCACACAAATGCAGCCTTTGGTCCGTTGTGCAGCCAGCAGTTGTACTTTTAGAATTAGCCCACTAGCTAGAAATTGCAAATATTTTACAAAGCTTCCTCCTTGCTTTAAGGACTTCACCAGAAGGAGTCTGTGCAGAGGTCTATAGGCTGCTGAAATCAGCTGTGCATGTGCGCAAGCATGCATGCTCCCGCAGGTTACTGGAGAGAGTGCTTAAATTAAGTAAATATAAAAACTCTCAAACATCCTCCGCGTTTTTGTCTTTGTTGTTGGACACCAGGACTTTATGATTTCACTGCTTGTATTTTTTCAAAAACTTCAGGCTCTTGAACAAATAGCCAAATCCTTCAACACACTGTTAGTACGTTAGTTCTCACCAAACAGCTGTTACAGATAATATTAATGCCTTATTATTATTCATGAACCTTCAACTGAACCATTTTTTTGTTTCCACAAATGTTAGGGAAACGGCTGCTTTCTCCAGAGCTGAAAGGGTGTTTGTGCAAGAACAAGAATCCCCATTATTACCTTGATGTTAATTATTCTCAGTTGTTCATTTCCTCCCTTTAGAAATTTAAATCATGCAATCAGAACAGAGCAACAACAACACCTAACTTGTAAGACTACTCACTCACTACCAATTTCAAAGAGAAAATAATTCAAACAATCTATTTCTAAATAACTTTTTATCCAAACTACTCTGTGAATTAAAGTAATGTTTACTGAAATCAGAAGGAGTAAAATGGCTTGGAAAACAGTCCAGTCCACAGTGAATGCTAGTTTTTTTTATCAATAAGCCACTGATCAGCCTTATTTCTCAACAGCTCTACACAACTAGCCAGTACGCATGTGGATACTGGTGATGAAAGCAAGAGGATCATAAGCTCTTTGACAAGTTTGAGAAAATCCCATCACTTTTAGCTATACATACTTCCTTTTCTACTGCACCTTTAGTGAACATTATCCATCTTAGGGAGTTTAAATTAAATTTAGTAGTATATTTTGATATAAGAAGTCGGCATTTTCCAGTCTGCTTATATGGCAATTTGGTTTACGTGACATACAAGGAACAGATAAAGTACACGCAACCTGTAAAACATCAGTAGGAGAAACATATATATTTTTAACCTCTTTTTCAAACTTGTTTTCATGCTTGATAAACTTCCAACCCAAACCATTCTATGAATTCATAGAGTCTCTCTCATCTGTGTCATTGGGCACCTCAGTGTTTTCAAAGTGGGAAGCGCAGATTCAGAAGAAAATCTACCTCTAAAAAGAGGCTTCAGTGGGTGTGGGGGAGGAAGGATAACTGCTTTAAACACAGGTAACAAAATAGAAGAATAGTCCTTTTTCTTAAGGGCACAAAGGCACACAGAAAACTGCACAAAGATCTGTGCTGGGGTCTCTCCCAGGCAACATATTCCCATAGGACAGGAAAATAGGTGACTAATCACATAAAGTTTGCAGGTACCAGTACATCAAGACAGGAAAAATAAAGAATTTCAAAGCATTGCAGAAAGACCTCACTAAGCCTGGGAGGAACAAAAGCGCAGATGAAAGGTAGAAAAATGTTAAAGCACACACATAGGAGAATGTAATTCTAACTTTACATATGCAGTGATGGACTAAAAATTGGTCATTTCAGATCCCAACCTTGGGAGTTCATGAGACTGCTGAATAAAAATGCCAGCTCAGTGCTCCCTAACTGTCAAAAAAGCAAAGACAGTGACAGGAATGAAGAACAGAAAAGCAAACGTGGAACAGTAACTATGATGGATTCACACAGAGAATAAGATTGTATTTTCTTACTACCTTAAAAAGGATGCAACTGAACTTGAAATAACTTTTCAGCCTGAAACAGAGATTATTAAGTATGCACATGGACAAGGGCTATTGAATATCACGTGACACAGAGAAGATGCCTGGAGATTAGCTGTCCACTGTACCTTCTAGAAAAGGAGCTGGAAGCATCAAATGAAACTTGCAGGTGGCAAATTCACAAGCAGCAGAGGAAGCTGTTCTTCACACTGTATGTAGTTAGATTGAGAAACTCATCTTCACAGAATGCTATAAATGCTAAGAGGAGTACAGGTTCAAAAAGCAACTGGAAAAATTAATGGAAGTAATACCTAAGATATGACCATCAACTCAGGGAAGTCTTTGAGGTTAGAATGCCACTGAAATAATTGTAATTATATTCTTGTCCTGTTCTGGTGCTATTTTCCAGGCTTTCAGTCTAGGTGCTGTTGGATACAGGGGGCTAGGTGGACATTTTCTGTCTGACATGATACATCATTCTCAGTCAAAACAGATCTAAACTGGCTTTTAGTATGTTATCTGTGTACCACTCAAGAACCCTTCAGTGGCGTTCCTGTAGTGAAAAGCCTCTAGAAGGAAAAATGTAAGTATGACAAGCCCTTTCAACACTTCATTTATAGATCTGTTCTGTTGCACTTAGATACAGAAAGGGTCTTACTTTCAGAATGAGAAAAATGCTCTTACATCACAAAAAGTAAAAGCAAAACATAAGCCCAGAGAAAAATAAAAATATACATATCCCCTCCCAATTAAGTCCATTACAATAGCATTGCTGCAGAAAGCTGTCTGAAGCAGCTTTGGTTGGCTGGCTGAAAAAATAAGATTTTTTTTTTTTTTTTTAAACATATGTATGAGAGATGAAACACAGTTTTACTGTTCTCAACTGCGTGACATGATTATCACCTTCTGTAAGTTATTATCCACCCACATCTTGCACTATCCCTTCACTAGCCACGTCATAAGGACACATGCTTATTCTGACTGGAAAATCCTATCCACAAAACGTACTTCTATTCTTCCTACAATAACCTGAACAATACTCCCAACCACAATCAAACAAGAAGCTTGCACTGAGAGGATCTCCCATAGTCTGTAAGTGCAAATGGATAAAAAGGAAATTCAGAATGAAAAAGCCAAGCCCTAGGACACCGATGGTGGAAATGACAAAGGAAATCAAGGATTAGAAATCAGGAAAAATGCCTCTGTGATTCAGAGAAAAAACGTAATTTAAAAAAATTGGGAGAACCCCATGCAATCAAGGCAAGAATCAATTGTGTATGCACTGGGCAGCATCTCAATTCACAGGAGGATTCCAGCTGACATTCATATGCTGAAGAGATTTCCAAGAACCAATTAAACCCTACCAGAGGGAGTGGAATAGAAAAAGAGAGAAAAGGAAACTAAGACCCTGAAACTCTTCCACAGTTTTCAAACGCAGGCTACTGCCCACCTGCAAAAGTGGCTGTGGCGAGGGAGCAGGGCAGGCTGGGCAGGGACTGTGGGCAAGGCAGTGTTTTCAGCTCAAGTGGAGGCTGGGCTGGCCGGGCAGCGTGGCTCAGGCTGCCGGCTGGAGAGTGGGAGCCTGGTGTGAGCCCCTCAGCCAGAACATGCTGCTCCCCATTAATCATCTGGTGCAAACCTGGTCTTCAGCAGTGGGCCTGACAAGAGAGCCAGGATCTAATAAAACCCTGACAGACTGAAAGTGAGACAGCCTCCTGCCTGTCTCTCCTTCCCTTTGAAATGTGGGGTAAAGGTTGGGGGAGAACAAAAAGACACTGATGATTGATAACAACTTAATATCTTTGTGCAGCTTTATCAGGCTTTTTAACTAATGACTAAGGCAACTCCACCTCTACAAAATCAATCATCATGTCATAAAAGTCTGAAACACTACAAAATTAAGTGCCTGCCCCAGGGATATAGAGCACGTGTCATGTTTAAAGTGAACCTAATTCTGCTGGGGGTCCTTGGATGTTATTTTTTACTTTCATTTCCCTCAGAGACATTCAGAGATGAGGAGAGACATGGCAAAAGAATCCAGAATTAGCGCCTTCCCTTAAAGAGTATTATTCAAGTAATCCTTTAACTCACCTATCAGAGCTGCGTGTTTATCAGAGAAGTGAACTCAATAATTGAACCAAAAATACATCAGCAGAAGGAAGCCTGCAGCAGTTGAACAGGATGGACAACACAACCTTGTTCTTCCCCAAGATGCTCAGTCTCCAACAGAAAGGCAAACAAACCCCACATACTAGATTCTGTGTCCTCACTGTAAGCACTAGAAACTGCCTCTTCTTTTTAACTTTAACAATGTTTGGAAACCATCCACTTTGAGCCACCATCCTCAAATACAGACAAGGGCAAACAGGTAAAAAGGAGCACATGGGGTGTCTGACATGTACAGGATACCTGTTTAAGGACAGATGAGCAGAATCAAGCCTGTGCTTCTCCAGCAAGTGCATGTAGGTACAGAGCACTCCTTGAACTTCACTGGGAAACTTTCACCTTCCCAATGAGATTGCACTGTGTCACCAATAGTTTGTCAAGTTATTTTTGACATCAATATATTACTCTGGATTGCTCTCATAAGATGATGTAGTCTTTGTCATTCAAAAATACAGAATTAGAAAATACTGAAACTTTACACCTATTTTTAAGAGGGAAATAGCTAGGAAATCTTAAGGAAGTGATTTGATGGCAGGAAAGAGAAAGGGCCAATTAAAAATAAACAAATAAATAAATAAGCTAGTTTCTAATTTACGCCTCAGCAGCTCTTTTCCCTGCTAGCAGAGAAAAAAAAAAATTATACTCTCTATCTCCTTTCTCTTCTGTACAGCAAAAAGGAAAACAAAAACTTCTCCTGCATTTCACCTCTCACTCTCTGCAGCCTCTTCCTGTTGGCAGAAGAGTTGAGCGAGGGCTACCAGCAGCGCACAGCCCTTTGCTCACTTGTGCAGGTGCATCTGTATTATTGTTGCTCTCCTCCTGCACCACTGAACTTACTTATGCCTTTCCTTCCCTTGCCATTCAGGCAAAAAAACATTTTTCTAACTTATGAAAAGAAATATTTTTCTCAGAGTGGGTCAGACACCTAAAAGTGTGATCCAGGATTAATTTCCTAAGTGATTGAAATGTTTCAGGAAAAAAAATAACATCATATTCTAGTTCAAGCTTTTGTAATCCCTGACTGGATATTCATGTGACAATGACTTAAAGTGTCATTATCAACAACTGTCGCACACTGCCAGGTGAGATCATGAGAGCTTTTCTGTATAGTCATGAGATATCCGTACAGTGCTTGAGTTGGAAACTGTTTCTATTTTGATCCTGTTTGTAACCATACTAACCTTTTAACAGCCAGGGCTCCTGCCAAGTATGAATTACTTGCAAGGGGATTTTTTTTTTTTTTTAAAAAAGCCCAAATTTGATATAAGCCTTGGGATTCTTTTTTCCCCTTTCATACAGTATGTTATTTCAAACTCTCTCTGTTCATAAAATTTACAAGAACTGTATTTAGACAAAATATAAACTGGCATATTTTTCATGCACTTCATGGAAATATTTCTAACTACTTTTGCCAGCAGCTGAAGATGTGCTTTTATCTTGCCATGAAGTCATAAAGTTTAATTTGCAACATCACAGTTGCTTCTATGGCAACAGATAGTGACATCAAACACAGGATCATGACTTCACTATAGGATCAAGAAGGATTAGCTTTGCACTGAGGAAGTTAAGATCTAATACAAACAAATATCTACAACAATTGCAGAGAGAATTTACGGCAGGATAGTTTACTCATTGTGTAAATGTTCCTCTTATTTACTCCAGTATAAAAATCCCTTTAAATCAACCAGCTGTTTGTAAATTAAGCATAAATGGATTAGCTCTAAAACAAGCTCAAAGGTTCAAGATGGGGTTTGCACATATACCCAGTTATGACTGCACGAGTTGCACCTGTACTAAGAAAGAAGAGGCCAGAACTACAGCACCATTCCCTCACCATAACTCAAGGGCTTTTACCTGGTTATACTACGAGTGCAGCAGGTAGACTGATTACTTTTACTGAAGTGTCTGCTTTAAGCACTGCTCGTTATCCCTTAAAACCTTGTGGGGACAGTTATTTAATTACGTGACATATTCTCTTTCCTGAGGGAGATGCTTAAATGGATGAATTCCCCGGCCTTTCACCTTTACATTACCAAACCAGGACCAAACAGAGGGTCCTGAGCGTTAAAGACCTCTCTAGAGACACTATTTATTATTAACTGTCCCTAGCAAGAGCCAGTCCATGGTGGGACAGCACATGCAAACAAAGAAGCAACTTTCCCTAAGGAGAAATATGGAGATGTATCTTCCCAAGACACAGCTGAGTCTGCTGGTAGGATACGGAAATCCACATTCTGCAGCTGTTCCAAGAACTCTTGCAGGTGGGAGAAGAGACAAAATCTGCCTTAGGAGCAGCACAAGAGGGAACTGCCCCTTGGGAACGACCTTTACAGAAAGCTCTCAACCAATTCTCCTCTTCTTTGTTGGGTTCCTGGGCACAGGCGCTTGGTGCGTTAATTCTACTACATATGAAAACCTGATTTGCTACCTAGGTGCAGGGGACTGTGCACCTGCTCAGTTACTCATACACACTTTTTTCACCGCAGTAGAAGCCAAGTCCTTTCAACAAGTGGCATTTAACTTTCTCATAAGCATTCAAAGGAACTCTGCTGGACTACAGCATTCACTGTGTATCCCCAGACAATTTGTATTTTGAAACTGTGCCAGCTTTGACAGCTTTCCTGCCTCCAGAAGCAGTAAGTTTGCAACTGTGAGCATGCCCCACCGATGCATGGCCATGCCCTGAGAGAACCACCATGAGGGTATAAAGGTAATTCTGATTTCACACCCAGTCAGTCTCATGCCTCTTTGTTGAGATGCCAACTAGGGTATGAAATTCTGTTCCACTCTGAGTTTTCTTTTATATGGACACATCGATTAGTCTACCAGTCCTGTTGCATAAAGCAGATTATGTTGATTAGCACAGTCCTTAAGGAAGGGAAGACTTTGAGCAGTTCTCTCGAGAATTAAAGCTACGCAATCACTGAACACAGCAGGGTAGGAGAGTAGTTTTAAATCTCACAGTTGTGCTGGTTTTGGCTGGGATAATTTTCTTCATAGTATGGGGCTGTGTTTTGGATTTGTGCTGAAAACACTGTTGATAATACAGGAATGTTTTTAGTTACTGCTGAGCAGCACTTACACAGAGTTGAGGCCTTTTCTCCTTCTCACACAATCCTGCCAGCAAGTAGGCTGGGGGTGCACAAGAAGTTGGGATGAGACACAGCCAGGACAGCTGACCCCAACTGACCAAAGGAATAATCCATACCATGATGTCATGCTCAGCATATAAAGCTGGGGAAAGAAGGAGGAAGGTGTTTAGAGTGATGGCATTTGTCTTCCCAAATAACTGTTCCATGTGATGGAGCCCTGCTTTCCTGAAGATGGCTGAACACCTGCCTGATGATGGGAAGCAGTGGATGAATTCCTTGTTTTGCTTTGCTTGTGCACATGGCTTTTGCTTTACCTGTTAAAATGCCTTTATCGCAACCCATGAGTTTTTTCACTGTTACTGTTCCAGTTCTCTCCCCCATCCCACGGTGGGGGGGAGTGAGCAAGCAGCTGTGTATTGCTTAGTTGCTGGCTAGGGTTAAACCACAACAACAGTCCCTTTCCATAGGTTTGTAAGTGCTCTCTACTTTTACTGTTAAAGGACTCATCAGATGGTGCTGGACTATCCTTATCAGTGTTAATAAGCATTAGCTTATATTGAGTAAGGGACTCACCTAGGTAAATACCTTCATTTTACATATGTACAATTAATATAACATCAAAGTAAATCAGGAAAACAACAGCATGAGGGGCACTATGGATCCTGATGTAGTGGGACGCTTCAGTTATATTCCACTTCCAGACACATTTAGTTTGAAGTGACAGATTTTTTTACCTTCTTCCATACATACTTATGTGATAACAAGAAGTCTTTCAGACCATGTTGTCACCTCTACTCTTCTTTTCCTCTTGCTTCTCAATTCCAACCAGCTTCCCTTGTGTTCCTACTGAGCCCAGCTCCTATCTCAGTAACACTATTAGATATTATTTCCTCCCCAAATAATTCTAAGGGGAAGCCAAAAGCTTGTCATTCCTAAAAACTTGTCAGAACAGAACTTAAAGCATTTCACCTCATGACAATAATAATTTAGTGAAAGAAAAGACTGAATACAGAGAAAGGAAAAAAAAAACAACCACCTGAATGCTGCAGACATTTGACAAGCCATTTGCATTCCGTGCCTCAGTCACAAGAGGCAAACCATGGTGATAAGACTCCACTCCTTGCCTGTTCTGCTATTAAACAGGGCGCTTGCTATACGATATACATAGCAGACTGCTCTGGCTCAAAGAACCCAGTAATTCCTCTGCCAGCTACATGCAGACTCATGAAGTGGTGCAATGGCTTCATCTAACGCTGCCTTTGAGACCAGAAATAGTGGTGAGACTCCAGGAGCATACGTGCTTCACTGGTGTGAAGGAAGAAAAGACGAGATGTATGTATTTGGATCTTTTAGCAATTGGCCCAGGCAACAGGAGGAAGAGTCACCAAGCACACAGTTAACAGGGGCTGAAGGCTGCCTCCAGAAAGAGCCAACTTGCAGGAAAATATTTTGCATTCAGTTGAACAGCTGTGAGACCCGGAAGCATTAAAACTAACACATAAGTGTTCCCCAAACAGTGGGCAGGTTCTGGGATGAACTGTATGCAGAAGTCTCTGGTCCAATATATCTCTAGGTTTGCAGAGGAGGAGAGTAAGGAGGATCACTCCTTCCCCACCAAAGACAGAACAGGGAAAATGACAGTTCTTGCACAGAAAGCTAGGAGAGGTGAAGGACAAACTCTCTGGGGGAGGTTGAGAAAATACACTACTAAACCTCTTCCTAATGGAAACCAGGGTTGAGCTACTAGAGGAGAAAGCATAGCTTTTCATCCATGAGGTGCTGCTGTTGATGAGTAATGGTCAGTAGCAGTGTTGCTTTGGCTGTGTTTAAACACAGTCTCGTAAAAATTATTACGATGGTTTGTGGCCTTTGGTCTTGCTAAAAAGACATGTTTAAGATCCAGGTTCTTTCAGCCTTCCTAAAATGGCTCTTAAAATGAATCAGATGGCCCATGCATTTGACCCACTTCTACCCACTACTCCCAAAAAAGCAATGCTTTCTCTGAGTCCTGACCAGCAGATGAACCCAGGGTGGAGGCTCAGCTGGATCCACCTTGTACAACATTGCCTATTCGTGCATGACCTCCAGAGGCACAGATCCCCATTCATATTTCATATTCCACAGATGTTTTTCCCCTCACTTCTGCTGCCTGTTTTTAATGCATCACTGGGTTTCTGTACAACCCCCACTTTAAATGTATCTTATTTTTTGTTGTAAGAAAGCAACGAGGTGAGAAGCAAAACTGAAAGGCCTGACAGTCCCAGCTTCCCACTGACATGCTCCCTTGTTTATGTCAAAAACCAGGGGCTGTAAGTGACAAGAAATCAGCAAAGAGCAGAGGGTGCACAGAATCATTTAAAAGGCAGTAGTGCCATGACAACCTTCAAAAGGCCAGAGTCTATGTTTGTCAGGCCAGGAGGGTGGGATTGCATTAAACCGCATTTCATTAAGAAAAAAAAAAAAAATACTGAGAAACTATTAGGGGGTCCCATGTGGCTGCTTCACTACATTTAATTTAATGTCTTTCCTCTCCAGTGACCAATCCACCCTCAACTTTCTTACAAACGATGACTTGTGGGTCTTAACCTTACAAGCGAAGATAGGTTTGACCCATTAGTTACCCTATTTAAAAGCTTTTGTTAACCTATAGTATAGAGCTTGAGCCATGATTTTATGTTGAGGCTCCAGATCACAGAAGCAGATGGTGTCATAAAAACTCACCTCCCCCTACCCTGTTTATTCAGCTTCTGTTGTGTAATCGACATTCATTCTTCATGCACCATTTTCTAGGCAACACGTTGTCCCCACAGATCTCAAGCTGGGGCAGCGGGTATCTGAAATCCTGGTCATGGGGAATGCCTTGGGCAGTGTATGCGTTTGAAGCTGGTGTTTCTGGCTTATTTCTTGGGAAGAATGCCTCAAATATCAAAACTCAGACTCCAAATGCAAAAGCCTCCTTGAATATGTAAAAGCTCCACTTGCATTTAGGGAATTAGAAACAAAATAAAAGACAGAAACTATTTAATCTAAAATACAGCCTTGATGATACAGAGCCTTCTATGTCTGTTTTAATTTTTTAAGCTTCCTATTCTCGTTGCCCAGAACCAGACTGCCCACCAAATGTACTTATTTTCTCTTTCCAGATAGAACTGCAAGAAAGATAATAAACCCTGACTCTGTTGGCTACAGAAGAGGATTTCCCAGTAAGCTGCAAAGTTCAGAACCTTCAAAATTCATCTCTTAGGAGAGACAGATGACTCAAAAATAAAGTGTGCAGAATTAAGGAATGGAAGAAAAATCCTCACATGAGGAAGTCTCTCTTTTACCTGAATTTTATGAAAGAA
Organism: Antrostomus carolinensis; assembly: GCF_000700745.2. Taxonomy (NCBI): domain Eukaryota; kingdom Metazoa; phylum Chordata; class Aves; order Caprimulgiformes; family Caprimulgidae; genus Antrostomus; species Antrostomus carolinensis. Next base: position 26,449 of record NW_010286677.1, read on the forward strand.
ACTGGAAGGCTAAAGGAGAAAAAACCCCCAAAACTCAAGCACTCAGTGCTGATAATTGTCAAGAGGCATCATACACGTGCATTAATAATAATAATCAATGAACAATCTGTTTAGATATCCTGTCTCATAGTCAATGAGTAAAATCCCTGCAGAAAAGGTTTCTAAAGTCTGGTCTGTTTGATTTTCAGAAGGAAAGGAGTAAGATTAGGATTGTGACTTGATGGTAAGACATCTAAATTATGAAGCAATGTTAATTCCACTGCTGCTTAACATTAGCAGAACATCACTCTTCCTTTCATGCTGTGGGGTACCAGCCCCAAGGAGCATGGTGGCTGTCTGGTAACAGGCTAGAAGCAAACTCCTCCCACCAGAGTCTCACTTGCTGAGCTCTAATAAGATGACATGTACGGCAATGAGCTTTTATTGATTTTGCATTTGGACCTGGCTCAAACACTCAGGAAGTCTTTCTACAGGAAAAAAAGATTATGTGGGAGGGTAGGAAGGACAAATCTGGTGCTAAAAGTAGCAGAAACTGAACAAATGCTATTTCAACTCTTCAAAATGAGTTGTTTCTCTAAAAACAGGGAGAAGCTATAAAAAAGTAAAATATACAGGAGAACTAAGAGAAAGTAGAAATACTGAAACACAGAAAAAGCTACTGGAAAAGGATATTGTCTGAAATTTTCAGTTGAATCTGTTCCAACAAACTACCTTCTTTTGATCAACTCTTTGTACCCGTAGTCAATTCTCCTGGGTTGTGGGTATGTATTTTCACCAGCCCTGCCCTGCTTGTTTCACATGTGAATACCTAGCTCAGCCACCATAGGAAGACCATCCTGTGAGCATCTTTCCACACTTCCCAGCACAGACATACCTTGTGGGAGAGTCAGTGAGGCTGTCAAGACCTCACAGAGTGTTCCGCAGGAAGGGCTGTTCTGGAAATCACACTAATTTGCCTTTGGGACTGTCTCAAAATGGAAACTGGAGGGAAAGCCTGCCCTCCTTCAACGATAACACATTCTGCAGAACCCTGTGAAACATCATTACCAAAAATCTCAATGGCCAGAGACCCCAATGAACAGTCTATAGACAGACAGCAAGAGATGCCATCAGCTAATGGAATCTGTCAGGTCTACAAGATGCCCTTGGCTGCCTCCCAAATTACAGAATAACCCACTCCATGAAGTCCATTAGCAGCGGAGTCCCAGAGGCCACTTGGCTGCTAGGACCAAGCAGCTGCCCATCAGCACCTCAGGTGGAGCTGATGTAACCACACAACTTCAAGTAAAGAAGATTTTCCTGCTTATCTAGACCAGGCACCAGCCTCAACAGGCAAGTCTCAGATTGCCACTGTAAGAGCCTCTCTCACAGTACAAAAATCAGTGGTGACTGACCCAGTCAAAAACCACAACAGCTCATCATGGTAAGTCACTCTGCGGTAACTGGTTACTTTGGACAATTGCCAGGCAGCTAAATGTCCACAGGTGGACATCACATTCATGGGCCCTGTTCTCAACATGATCACCAGGAGTCCTGCATTGCCCCTGTGCACAGGGGTCACAAAGCCAGGCCTGGATCCTGCAGATGCAGTCACAGCTGTGGCAGGTGCAGAGCAATGGCAGAGGGCTCATTTGGAAGGCTCAAAGCCAGGCAGAGATTAACGACCCACAATGACAGTGCAATCAGCAGCAGAGGTATCCTAATCTCTGCCCCTTTTCTGCACACCATTTATAAAAGCCAGGGGAAGGTATTTAATAGCATGTGGGCTCAAAGGGCCATGAAATTTGCAGTGCAGCTGGAATGACAAGCAATGCTACCTGAGGCTATGATTTACATGACTGCTGCTGGCACTAGGCAAGTGAACCAAAGTGGAGCGGGCACATCTTGCATAACTGCACGGGGAGATGGAAAGTACCAAGGCCTGAAAGGGGCCATATTCAGCATCTGTATTTTTCAAGAGTCATTGTTTGTGATCTTCAGGTCAGATTTCACCTTTTCTAAAAAAGCAATCTTTCTCAGTCTTTTTGCTGCAATTAATTTCAGTTCACATGAAACTTGTGAGAGGAAGTTCACTAATTTGTGAAGTGGTGATGTATAGAGAACACACTGCAGGCTACTAATCGGTTATTAATAGAGCAAAATTTACTGCAGATTAGAGTGCACAGGCATACTGCCTTAATCGCAAAGCAGAATGTATCGCACTAAGTATGTGGCACTTGAAGTGAAATACATGTCTTGAAATCTTGGTTTTCTTTGCTCTACTTATCAACTTGGTGAAGTGTGATGGTAATCGACAGAAGGAATCGGGCAACAGTGGGGAAATTCAATGAGAAGGTTTTAAAGAAGATGGAACACACTAATAACAATCCTGCTTCTATTCTGTCAGGTGATCTGAAGTCTTGGAGCCTCTGGAAATGTGTTTTATGCTAAACAAATGTTTGAAATTCTCCCCTGCCCTGCAAAATTAAAAAGAGAGATGGATTCAGGTCACAACTGATAAAGCTCACCAGAACTGATCAAGCTAGCAGAGGGCTCTGAAGAGATCCCACTCCCAAGACAGATTCAACCTCACCTAAAACTTTTTTGACAAAATGTTTGTCCATCCAGTCCTTAAACTTTGAGCAAATCCCCCCCCACACCCTCAAGAAACCTAAGCTCACCAATTTTTCTTATATCGGCACAAGCTCCCTGGCTGAAATTTAAGACCATTAATTCTCAGGTCATGTTTCCCAAGTAATAGAACATGCAACACCAGCCCCCCACACCGGCAGCTAAAGTTGTGATGATTGAGCTGAAAGCAGTTGCTGCTGTTGTCTGTGGATGGTCTGCATGTCACCTCTCCTCCTCCATCCCAGCCCTTGCCTGCTTGTCTCATCCTTGAATGTGATGACAAGTTTAAGCTGAGGCAGTCATTAATTACGTGGTTTGTTCTGAACCTAGCACAACACAGAAGCTAAAATAATCGAGTCTTTTCAGCACTACTACAGCATAAATGACGCAGAGCTGCCTTCAGAGCTGTCTCCTGCCCAAATGTTCTTCCTCATTGTCTCTGCACACATAGACCTGGGCAGGGTTATGAGACCTCAGGATGGGTTTAGGCACAACTGCTCTGACACTGGACAGTATGTCTGATGACCTCTTTATTCCGGTCCCTCACCTGACTGGCACTCAGCTCCTCAGAACTGCCCCCCATATGCGACAGACAACAATAAGATGAATCAACTCTTTTAAAAGGGAATATATTTTCTTTAATAACATGGAGTAGCTTGTGCTCTTCCTAACCACCTTACTAATAAGAGCTACAGATCTTTTTCTTTTCTCCCTGGCAATGACTTCTAGAGCTGTTGATACACCACAGATAGTTAAACTGGCTGCCACAGAACAGAGTGTTTCAGACTACAGAGATGGTTGTGCTGAATATCCCCTTCTCTCCCTCCATATGCTCACAAGTAGCCAACCCATAGTCATCCAAAATGCCTTCCTGCAAGGCAGCTTCTTGAGAGATGGGCTCCAAAGAGGCTTTTGGAAAGAGCATACAACAACAGGTAATAAGTTGGAGCTGCCAAGAAAGTGCAGGTAATGAAATACTGTTAATTTAATGCTACAAGAACACGTGGGGACAGAAATTCAACAAGCTCGTCACCTTGGCTGTAGCCGGGGAACATGGGACTTTGGAAGTTGGACAGCTGAGAGAAATAAGCAGAATCTGCTGCTACTGCTTGGGAGAAAATGACATGATGCCATCTGACATAGCATTTAGCTTTGCTGAAACAAGTACAGTCCCTGAAGAAGTACTGCGTAAATGTGCGTGGTTAGTGATACATTTTTCCATGCCTCAGTGTGATGTGCTGGGGTCCAACTGGCAAATTTTCTGTGGTGAGGTGAAGACAAAGCCCTTCTGCTTTTGCTGTTTCTCTGAGGACAGTGAGACAGATGTGCTTAGTGCTACGCCTTCTACAGAAAACTCTTTTTCGGTTGGACCAGCTATCTCTGAAAAGAACCATAGCAATGCTCACAGAGCTTCCAAAAGAGTCATTTGTTTCTCTGCAGGCAGCCAGCAGCCAGCTTATGTTTGGTTTCCCAGCTGAACCTGAGCAGAGAGGCAGAGTATCCCATTTGCCCCTCGCAAGAGGGCAGGGGCACATCAGCCTCCTCTCCTATCCCTGCTGGCTGCCTCAGCCTTGTGCCCATGCCTGCACACAGACATGTGGCGTGCAGGGGGACGTCAGCCAGCATGTGAAGTGCCTCACGGGCTCTGGGGCAGCCTCGCCATGTTTCTGTGAGCAGCCACTCTGCTGACGGGCTGGGATTTCTGGAACATGAATTCTAAACTGGTCTGCCCTGGTTTCCCCATAAAGACAACACTTACAGTTGGGAACCCTCACCCCCTTGGGAGTATGTTCCTTTCCAGTTCTTTTTTTCTCACCCTACAGAAGTAAGTAGGATAACTAGCTAGCTTTGCTGTGCACAGAAGACCTCAATGTTAAATACAAAAGGTATCTGTTTCCTACATAAGAAATTTAACAAGTAGGCTCTCCTCTATACTTCCTCTTTTGTTAAGCATATGGGCTCCCACATTATGCATGCAGGCTTTCTATAACTGCATGTAAAGTGATATTTCTCACACATAAATACTCATGAAGGAAAGACAGTTCATGCATCCTTATTCTGCAATTCAAATTATGCCTCATTTCTATCAGTAGAAATCCACTGCAGTTCTGTGAAGTCAGTAACTACTCTATTACACCATGTAAGCATACAATGCTGCCCTAGTATGTAAGTATCTCTTCATTCTGTATTTTTCTTACAAAAAATACCATTAAAAAGTTGCATATTGATCACAGTTAAAGCTGCTATCACCAATAGGTCACAGGTACCTACGCCAGTTCCCCAGCCATAGCAAATGCTTCACTTGTCTCAGTCACATGGCTATATTAACATTCTCAATAGATGCCAGCATATTCTCTATCTCTAGATATGTTTAAAACCTAAAAAAGCACCTTATTTTGAATTTTAAAAAAGGAAGTCTATGTAAGATCAAGATTTAGAGTCATTGTCAGAGGGTAGACCTACCATTCCATAAGAAAATGATATATGTCTGCATTTATGGGGATATGGATTTATCTCTTCAAAAGTATATGAATACATTTCCTAAAAGGGTGAGATTTTCAAGAAGCCCTTCAAGGAAGGCTTTACGAATCACTACTTAACTTTAAGTTTTTGGAGAATTAAAAAAAAAATCTCCAGCTCCTACTTAGTGTGCAAGCAGTGTAGACTTTGAATACATGTGAAGGCCCCATACTAAACAACTTGCTCCAGCTCCTATTTAGTGTGCAAGCAGTGTAGACTTTGAATACATGTGAAGGTCCCATACTAAACAACTTGCATCTTTGATTTGTAGACACAAAAAAGGGGAAAACAAATGACAAAACTGGAATTCTAGGTGAGAAGGTGGTTTTTACACAGCAATCACTTAGGTAACACCACAAAGCTTTTCTCGTCAGCTGTAAGTGTGCTAACCTTGTGTGACATCACTTCACTCTGAGTGTTTTATGTAGAGATGTTCTCCTTGGTGCAGCAGGGAGCTGCTACCCTCACTAAGGCCGGAGGTCTAATGATGGCATCGTCATAAAGAGCCTATGAGGTCATCTTCCTTTCCAAACCTAGAGCTGAAGGGACCTGGAGGGTGTAGCATTGCAGCTGAGCCCATGGAACAATAATGTGACAGATTGCAAAAAGTGCTTCCTAACTGTGGGAGAAACAGATAATGCTGTGTGATGTACAAAAGGAGAGAGGAAGGGACTAAAAAATCCCACAACAAAACAACACTCCTTTAGAGCATATACACTTACCTAAACCGTATCAAATGGTGAAACAGGTTCAGGTCAGAAGACATCAAGGAAACATGAAAAAAGAAAAAACAGAGGGGATAAATTAGTTCAAAGATAGGCAATTCCACTTAGGTTGATGACAGGCGCTAAGAGCACCCCAAACCAATCAGAACCAACCTTTGTTTTAGTGAGCAAAGTTTAACAAATGCAGTCTGCTCAAGTGCTGCCCTTTTGCTATGTGCTGGTTTAGTAGCAGCATGATGAATGCAGATGACTTGACACAAAAAGCAGAGAAATAAAAACAAATCCTTAGCACACTACAGACAGAACACAACTCCACCTGTGAGGCTCACAGAAGCTGCCCACCTAAGACTGTTTCTGCACAGACTTAACACAGGTGGCTTGGGTACACAAAGGCCTGACTTTGCCTTCAGATCTCAATGACTTTGGCTAAGTAGTTTTAGGAACTTGCTTCCTATTGAGCCCATTAATTCTTAGCTCTGCTAAGCCCAGAGCAAATTTCAAGAGCAGATAATCATCAGGGAAAAAAAATTGCTTTAGGAGGAAAGGAAAGAAGACAGGAAAACAAGTAATCTTCAAAATATATTTATTTTGCACCGGTTTATTTTTTTTTTTTTTCCTTTTTGAGGCTCCTGCTACAATGACATTTATTCAATACAATATAACCTTATTCTTTCATCCCATTGCATGCCAAAAAAATCTCAATTCTTAACAAAGATTTTTTAATCAGCCAGCACTCAGTTCCACTAGCTGTAGTAACTCACAATAAAGTACATTTCTGTTGCAACTGACACAAACTGGAAAAAGGATGTGTTTAGTAGGTCGAGAGACGTTCTCCTCCCCCTCTACTCTGCCCTGGTGAGGCTGCATCTGGAATAGTGTGTCCAGTTCTGGGCCCCACAGTTCAAGAAGGACAGGGAACTGCTTGAGAGAGTCCAACACAGAACCACCGAGATGATTAAGAGAGTGGGACATCTCCCTTATGAGGAAAGGCT
>NW_010286678.1:0-24233 GCF_000700745.2 Antrostomus carolinensis
TTCTGTTCCTCCCACATGAGATCCTGAACTTGGAGGGTTTTGAAAGCACCAGAGCATACCATGGGCTGCCTGGAGTGGGGTGTTTCTGATTTGCAAAGCCCTGAGTGCATTAAATCTTTTGGAATTATCCTGTTAATTTGTAATCTGAGAGGCTTTATAAATCTCAGTCCCAGGATTTTATGTAAATTCTGCTGGTAATATGTGGTGTATGGCAAATTGGTTGAGAAGAACAAATAATGTCCTTAGCAAAGAATAGAAAAATAAATCTAGATTAATTTTAGATAAACTGATGTCAGAGAAGCAGTTCATAAATTAAGAGTCTCGAGTTTGAGATTGATTTTTCAGGTTAATTTTTCCTCTCTCCCAGTGAAATCTTTTTGTTAACATCTGTATGCAACCTAATTGACTTAATTAAGCTGGTTTGTTTGTAAAATTTTAATACAAGAGAAGAAGGCCACTTTTCTGTCATTGGATGTAGAGGGTCAATAGCAACATAATTTATTTGAGCTTCACCTACTAGAATTAATTTCAGATTGTTCTATAATTGCTCTTACAAAGCAGCTCCTACAGAGCAAGGGCTAGTCTAGCAGTTCAGTGACGTCTCATGAATTTTTATTTAATTTATTGGAAATTCAAGGATGACTGTTAAAATGTATGACCTAAAGAAAACTTCTGCAATATTTAACAGAAGGAGTGAAGGTCCCTGCATCCTGAGAATCTGAGGGAGATCAAAAGAGCTGATCAGACTCAGGTTATCGATTAGCCCAAATTTTTCTGTGCATTTATTAATGACAGGGAACCAAACATGTTGCTCCCTCCCAGACTAAGGGTAGGAAGAAAGTGAACTCTTCAGAAAACACCATGAGATCAAGCGAGAGTTGTCAGAACCCCTGGGGACACTAATGGGCTCTCATGTCCCTGACATGCCTCCCTCACCTCTGCCCATTTTCCAGTGCCCCACTTCAGCACAGCCCAGGCCCTCAGTTCCTCCTCACCATGCTCAGGGGCTGTTGGACATCTCCTTGACCCTTAGGGACCAGCCCTCACTGCATCCTGGCAATATCACTTTGCTTGTCCCAGCTTTTATCACACTAAAACACCCAGACGGGTCTCTACATGGAGCCCCTACCATTTTCATTAGTGGAGATGGCAGCTGGTCCTGCATGGCAGGAGCCTTTCCATGGGATTAGGTGACAAGATTGGCACCATTAGCTTGGAACTAAGGTCTAACCCTCCTTCTAGAGGAGTGCTTGGAGAGAGGTTGGTCTTCCTGGTGTACCAGTGTCTGTCCTTCAGCGCTGCAGATGCTCTCCTGCACCAGGTGCAGTCATCCAGCACAACTCCAGCAGCAGCACATGATGGTTTTTGTTCACCATACTCAGCTCAGAAACATCACCTGCATTTCCTTTTGAAATTCCCAGATGCAATTTGGAGTGTGTCCTGGAAGCAATGAGACTTTGGTAACTCAGAACAATTTGGATATTAGGTTTCCTAAAGGGCCACAAAATATTCATTAAAAATTGCAGCTATTAACTAACTTTGCAGTTCAGAAGTAGAGAAGAAAAATGAGTGAGATCCCACCTCCTAGCCCAGATTCCACAAACTTTGCATGTAAATCAAGGATTCCTGCGGAAATCAGGTACCACTGAAGCTGACGGCGTATCAGTGGTCTCTGGCTTCACGTCATCGGCTTGTGTAAGTGGATTGCAGTGTCCTGGACGGACCCATAACCTTCTGATTTCAGTAGGGCTCACAGAGATGATGGAATCCCTCTGCCTGGAACAGCTTGCAAGACCCAGGCTGGCATCAGCAGCTCACTTCTGTACCTGTCTTTATGTCTTTCTAAAAATCTTGTTCAAACACAGTTCATGTGTTAAATACCGGATGGTAGCTGGAAAACGAAGTCCCTTAGCAACAGGTCACATATTTTTCCATAATACATCCACAAATAAATGACCAACACCTTCTGACAGAGTGACTGTGGTTATATAGCATGTCCTGACAACCCAGGAGGAAAAACACAAGGAATGATCCTGCCTGAATGTCTCCACCTGCACTGAAAGGCTCGGATGGAGGAGCTGCGATGGTGAGAGGCGCTCACCAGAGGGCTGTCCTGCTCCGAACGAACACAAAACCCAGCTGCAAAGACAGCACAGCTCCAGATCTCTCCTTTGCAGAACAAGTAACAACAAAGTGCATTATAACATGTCCTAAAAAATGTCTTTCTAGCGGTTGGCCAAAGAAACATGGCCAAATATGTGTTCAGACACTACTTGAGTATGATGCTCCAGCTACTTAAACACAAATTCCTACAAGGGTTTTATGTAATTCACTAAGGAGATTTTTCAAGAGAATTTAATTTTTCCTGATCACTTTAATTACATGAAAAATCTACATTCAGAGAGGTTTTTCACTATAACGTCTCCTATGGTGGTGGGCCATTAATCTTCCCAATACCACAGCAAGATTATATGTGAAATTCTGTATATTTTTAATTTTCACTGTGGAAATTTTGCAAAATTTAAGAAGCTGCATGGCATATCCCAGGGACATAGGTTTCAAGTGATTTTGGCAGAGCATCTGTTTTACTGTAAGTGTTTATATAAACCATTTCAACCTTTAAAAATTCTCAGCCAGCATCACAGGCAGCACCCACAATAACAAAAGGGATCCACAAGATGAAGAGTCAGATTTAAAATTATTTCTTGTATTGTGCACAGAGCCAAGTCACCTCAAGCCAAATGAAACAGGAACAGATTTGAAATGGAAGAACATTAATGCTGAGGGTATGTTTCTTTGGGAATAGACTTCAGGATTTCCACCAATACCCAAAAAATGAAAGAAAGACCTGAAAGGATTTCTCCAGGGACATACCATCTTCTACAGGACAAACCTAACCAGCACAAGGCATTTTTAGAGATAACTGCAGAGAAACACCTGTCTAGGTTGGAGGCCATTTGCACAGTGATTTTAAATTCAGGTTCTTCACCATTTACACTTTCTCTTCTTTTCTCTCTGCTCTCCCTTGTGTCCGAGTGTTTGTCTTCTTTAGTATCACAGTTTCTTTACTCTGGAAATGCAGACGTACTGTTGGAAGAATATTGCTGTGTAAGGTGAAATACAACAAGGACAGGATATTGTTCCCATTTTTCACAAAGACATCACTTTGGTAGCAGGGATGTGGGTGCTGGACCACACAGATTTTTGTTTAGTGCTTGAACTTGGAGCTATGAAGCTCTGCTCCACGGCTCGCTGATTCAGAGCAAGATTCGTAACGGCTCCACACTTCCTTTCACAGGCCACGGCTCTGGATGGGTTGAGCATCAGATTCTCAAGGAGTCAGGCTAAAACTGACCCTTTCTCTTAGGCTTCACATTTTTGAAGTTACATTTATAACTAGAACAAAGCTTTTCAGTTCTTTGAAGAGCCTTGATTAATATTTTGTGATAGAAAAATGCAGCTGGGAGTAAAAAAACCTGCTCATTGTTGATAAGAAAAAATGCTGCAATTTCAAGGATAAGAGCTTGTTGAGTTTCAGACTGTGGAAAGCTGTTGTTCAAAGCAAGCAGACAGCCTGCCCTACCCTGCAAAACCAAGGGCAAGCACTTGCAAAGTGGCAGAAAAAGCTAATGCACCCACTGATCTGCTCCACGGTCCCATATCCCACCCCAGGTCCCACCTCTCCTCCCCATCCCACTGTCTTCTCAAGGCCCATCACACCACACCACTTCCTGGGAAACATGATCACCCCCAAACCACATTACAGACACTCAGAGCATCCCTTCAGAGCCTGATGAATACCCAGTGGTGTTGTGCCACCTGTGAGACAGAACAAGCTGCCCCTGCCTCATGTATTCAGGATCTAATGTCTCTGAACAGTCATGCTCCTGAAAATGTTTTTTAAATAAAAGCATTTGTGGTGGTGCTACTCCTGCTAAGGTGGAGCTGGGTCCTTTTCATTGTGGGCTCTTCTCTGCCCTTTTCACTGGGAACACCTTTAGCTAGAAAAAAACAATGAGAAATTGTGTCCAGGGCTGAAAAACTTGCTCCTTTGGTTGGTTGGTTGGTTGGTTGGTTGTTTTTTGTCAGAGAAGACAGGTAATAGATAGATGCCTTCCACTGCAGACATGCAGGAGTGGTGGAAAACATGGTTTTCTCAAGAAGATGCTTGATCATGAGATGTTACTGGCAGCAACATGGAAGAGAGGAAAGCATCCAGCCACCAGCTCAGACTGCCTCTGGAGACCTGCTGCCTCTCTGGGCAGCTAGCTTGTCTCCTGGACATCTGAGAAGCCATAGCCTAAGAGGCAGCATGGGTCCAAACAAAATGTGTTGCTGCTCTTTCTGTGGCTCTGATCAATCCACTTAACTTTCAGGTTAAAGGCAGGAGACTGCCCTTCCTGGAGAGAGGAAGGTGAAAGCTGCAATGATCAAGTGGTTGGTGTTAATAAAATGCTCTGTACATGCAAAAGGTCACCAGGATGCATTGAAAAAAAAAAAAGTCCTTTATTTGGAAAACTTACTTTTATAAAAGGATGTCTAAGTGCTGGAAGTCCTTTATTTGGAAAGGACTTTATACTTTTTTTTTTTATACTTTATACTTATTATACTTTTATAAAAGGATGTCTAAGTGCTGGAAGCACAGAGGTTTGTCTCAGAGTAGAGATCAGTCTCTAGAGGTGGTTTCATCACCCATCAGTTCACTCATCAGAGATGGACCACAGAGGTGGAGGCAGCAGACCCCCAGAGCACAGCACTGCTGGGGATGCCCTGGGTGGGCAGAGGGCCCTTGCTCATAGCCAGGTTGTCTCTTTTTCTCCCAGCCTGGAGGAATGACAAGACACATATATCTCCAAAAGTGTTCTCTGAGTGCAAGCTGGAAAAATTTGTCTCTGCCTCATACAGCAGGATTTAATAAAATAAATGGCATAATGCACTTTGCTCTGACTATGAACACTGACAAATTAATTCAGAAAATGGATCATCCAATCATGGTATTAAGATGAAGAAAGCTGTCAAATGTAAGTGGGGAGGGTTATAGAGCAGGTAAGTGAGTGAAGAAAAGAGCTGTATGCAGAAATCAGTGTGAGTTTCCATCCTAAATCAATATTCCTTTACGTTCCCAAGCAGCAGCACTCACCTACAAATATTCTACGAAGTTATTTGCAATAATATTCAGATTCAGATCTTTAGGGAGCTAGCACAGGGCATGCTGATGTACTGAAATTATAAATTTATCCAGATAAAGCATTCAGAATTGGGCAGATGCAAAAAGTTCAGGAAGGCTGGTCCAAAATTTGTCATGAATTGAATCTCTTTGTATAGGCATCAAAAATAACATGAGTCACTAGCAAATTTATACCACTGGCTCAGAAGAAACAAACTGCATTTTCTGATAAATTATAAACTATCAGCTTGAACAAATAAAAGTGCAAAAATATATGTACAAGGTTTAGCACTTTTTTCTGGTTTCTTATCTCATGAATGGCTTGATGTTAACAGACTGTTCTCTGAGGTTAAGACCGTATCTAAAACTCTACCACAGGAACATTATTTCTCAGCTTTTGTTGTAAGTTCCATGGAGGCCAAGAACCATTCGCCATGAAAAACAGAGCTTTCAGCAGAGCCCAAAACCTGTGCTGACAGCCAGCTTTCCAGAAAAGCTAATTACAGGCATAGCTGCTCTCCCCTCCTTTCTGCTGCTGCCTTCCTGTTCAGAAGCAGCTGCAAATACATCAGTATTACCTGTGGAAATGTTACACACACAGAAAATCACTTTTATTGGAATTATTTGCAGTACATACTGTTACTGTAAAGTTCAAGATCCCTTAGGCAGGTTATTTGGTTCACACTCCTTTAGGAGATGGAAATTCTTCCTGAATAAAATGCTTTGTGTTAATTTTAGAACTACTCCAGGATGAGGTTTTACCTGCACAGAAGGACAGAGAGCAGCAGTGGTCCAGGGCAGGAAGAGAGTCCTCTCAGACGGTGCGCCTGCTGACTTGATGAGGAATCCCAAACTGGTTGTTCAGTGCGTGTTCACTTCTGTTGACTCTCTTACAGCGAGTAAACCAAGCTTAGAAGACCACACAGTTGGGTTGACATCCCAACCAGTATGGCTACATTTAAGTGGCAGCTCTTGACCTGCCCCTTCAGCTGGGGCAAATTCTGAATTTTAATTAGAAGTTTCTTACAATTAATATGATTCATATTAAAAGACTGGCTTTTAAAAGGGTTTGCATAGATCTGAAGGTAGTTTTGCATCTTTGTTCTGTGACACCAAATATGGCCTGTAATGTTAGAGCAAACAAATTAAGGTGTGAGCTAGGAACCTCTGAATCGGATTTAAGATCAATCAGGCATCAGTTAAATGCCACGTTACACAGTTGACTGGAAATGGAGAAAACCTGAAGAGGTATTAAAGTAATGGTGAAGAACAGACTCATCCTGAAAAATGCAAACATCAGAGGGTTCGATGGACTACGGAAGTCATGGAGAGAACTGAAGACTGATTTGCTACTACTCGAGTTACTAAGAGAAGAGATAATGCAGAGAACCAGTAAGAGTAATCTGAATGCCAGCTCAAAGCCCTGGTGTTGAGTATGGGAGGGTCTCCTCAGGCTGATTCTGAGTAAAGACTCTCCCATGTGAGACAATCCTTATAAAGGTGATCACCACATTTTTGCCAGCCTGTCAGATGTAGCAGCTCCATCTTCTGTGCATATAAGTAAGAAGCAACAGCAGCGAAGGATACGGTTCTTTGTTACTCATGTTTAAATACAGCTTTTCAGGATTGAAGTGCTGATTTTTCCCTTTGTACCAGGCTAACATTTTCCCTACCAGGACTTCTTTCAGTTGCAGAAACTGAAGGTTGCATCCAGCTCTTTGAAAGTCTCCCAGTTAATAAATAAATAAATAAATAAATCTGCCAGAAATACCAGTGCTGTTACAGCAACAATCAGTGTTTAAATGAGAGAAGGGAAATGCTATCATTTTAAAAACCTGAAGGAAATAAATAAACCTATTTCTTCTGGTTTGCTGGAATTCAGTGCTACTTAACAACCAGTGGACTCATAGTTTTTCTCCCTGTCTTCTCAGTGACCTTGGCTTTAATTATTCCTTGTGCATTTGTAACCAATACTATGCCAACAGTTCACCACTCCAGTTCAAACCATATTTAATGTTCTGTCTGAAATCCCAGTTTTCTACAGGTGTGAAACTGCCTAATATTGGGGCAAGGGGCAATTACATAAATTTTTAATTACGACAGTTAAAATGTATGAGAAACAAATGTATTTATTTGTTCAATTCAGTGTTACTATTGCACAGTGAGAGCTGCATAGTCTGTGAAATTTATCCTCTTTCAGTTAAAGGAAATGAAAGTCTTCCCCTTGTTTTTAAGAGTCAGTGGCACCCTGAATTTGAAACAACACAACAGTTTTGAAAAGATGCTATAAAGCTCTTGTTTGAAGGAATGTATGTATGTTGAAAAGGCTGCTGTGTTCTGGTGCAGCAAAGAAATTATGCAGAATGTGGATCATGTAAAAAAGCTTATCTTTTATTAATTGGTCCATTAGTGCCAATGTAGCTTATTTTTGTAGCAAGCAATTAATTTTAACTTGAATTTTCTTTGTTTCAGAACCAGAGCAATGGAATGTCTCTGTTGTTCCAAAATGTGCATTCGATGAGGATTGCTTGGCTCACAGAAAATACACCCTACTGGGAATGCAAAAATCTACATTTTGTCTTTTTCAACCATGGGTGCTTGTTTTTATATATGGCACCAGGAGAAAGAAACTGCAATGATAATGATTTTTAATTCTGGTGCTGTTTTTCCACTAAAGCATTGTTAACTCCTCACAAGTATATGGCTCATAATTCCAGTCCTACGACTGAATGTGGTATGTCCTGTCTAACTCAATTAGTGCATTTATCCTTCCACAGAATCACAGAATGTCAGGGATTGGAAGGGACCTCGAAAAGATCATCTAGTCCAATCCCCTGCCAGAGCAGGATCAACTCTTTATAACTCTTGCTGGCACCTGAGTAGACATGTGATGACACTGACCATACCCTACAGAACAAAATCATCTGCCACTGCCAGGCAGGACTGCAACATGACAAGTCCTAGCAGAGAAAATATAACCCATGGTGGAGGTACTCCTCCACCCAAGAGACCCTTGGTACAATACCAGTTAGAGAAAGCTGAGAAACGTACAGGAATTTTATTTTTCTTTACCTTTTTTTAAATTTTTATCTGCATTCTCTTTTTCTCGTGAAGTTTGCCTTGTAAATAGAGGGCATAGAATAACCTTTCTTGTTCAAATCCATTCCTAACTTATCTTTTAATTCTGCACCAAAAATTCTTCACAGGACGTTTGCAGTGCTGACTCTCTAGCCAGAAGGTATCACCTCTCTCAAAACCAAGATAAGGTGAAAGGAACATATGTGGGTTGGAAAACAGCTAGGGAAGGAGGTTTAGAAGGACACAAGGAGTGCGGGACATGATTAGAGGGAAGTTCCCTTATTCCTGATTTATCAGTCTCATAAGAACCTCTTACAGTGACAATGACAACATTGCCTATTTAAAATTTAGAAGAAATTATAGGTAATAATTATGATGACAGCATCATTAGATGTTAACCAGTAGATTAAATGAGCTGTGCGGGATGAACTAGTCCACTTGTGCCTCAGAGGTCATGAGGTGTAGAGAGCACTGCCATGCTCAAAGCCACCATGCCAGCTCCATGGAGTGTGTATTTTATATCAGTGAATGTTGGTAATTTTGACAGTCAGGCTACCACTGATTACTGTCAGGTTTTATTGCCTGGCAGGCAAGCAAAGCCCAGGCACAACAGCACTGCTCTCCAGACACTGAGGAACATCACCTCTTTAGCACTGGCATCCTGAACTCCTAAAGTTGACATCAGTCCATATCTGGAGAAGAGAAGGCTCCAAGGAGAGCTTCTAGCAGCCTTCCAGTACCTGAAGGGGCTCCAGGAAGGCTGGGGAGGGACTTCGGACAAGGGCAGGGAATGACAGAACAAGGGGCAATGGTTATAAATTTAGATTAGATATTAGGAAGAAATTCTTTGGTCTGAGGGTGGTCAGACAGTGTCCCAGGTTGCCCAGAGAAGCTGTGGCTGCTCTTCCCTGGAAGTGTTCAAGGCCAGGTTGGATGAGGCTTTGAGCAACCTGGTCTAGTGGAAGGTGTCCCTGCTGCTGGCAGCGGGGTTGGAACTGGATGAGCTTTAAGGTCCCTTCCAACCCAAACCAGTCTGTGATTCTGTGGTTCTATGATTTGTATGTAAGCAGGGGGGACAAAGATGGTGTTTTGCCGCTCCATGTAGAATACTGTTATTTTTATTTGCAACTTCTCAGCTTCCCAGACAGTCACGTTTTTGCTTGCTTCCTTTATGAAATAGATAAAGCTTGGCACTAACTGGCCACAGACATTCTGGCCAAGTCCCCAGAAGCTTGTCTTTTATGTCTGGTTACAGTTCAAAGATGTTTTATTTTTCTCCTCTGAAGTACCTTCCTAAATCAACTAACTGCTTTGGACTAGTCTATGTGTCATCTGTGCTAATAAACAGGAGCTCACTGGATATCTCTCAAGGTGTTTAAAGAGCACTCTGCTATAGTTTACAGAGCCCGCAAAAAACTGATTAGATCTATTATCTAAGATAAAAAGGCATTTGTTTAGTAACTCTGGTTTTGCAGATTTTCTAACATGCTGGGTCTTGTATTACCTGTGACCTGAAAGTACTACAGCTAGTACATTACTGCATTCTTCCTTGCTAGAAGTCAGGGCCAAATTACAGGCTAATTTGGAGTTTCCAAACTTTGACTCTAACAGAAGAAAGGATGAGTGGGAAGACAGTATCCCAAACACTCAGAAGGAGGAGTGAAAATTATATCACAGTATCCTTTCCACTGCTGGGGAGCTTACACCACTTTGTTTATATACTTTTTCAATTATAACACTGGCTGTGTCCTTCCAGGTAAAATTCCCAAGGGAGACTGATGGGATTTGACAGAAAAGAAGTTAAACTGGAATTACAATGTATAATGCTCCTAATCTGTCTTCTGGCGTGCAGTTGAGCCGGGAAGTTAAGGGTAAGCCTTTGACCAGATGTCTGCTGTTCTCCCGCTAGATCCTTACAGTAAGCTTCCAGCTTAGACAGAGAGAAGTATCAAGATGCTGCTGTACCGGAGCCATCACTATTTCATCAGTGTAGTGGATAATACACAGCTTATATGGCGCTGAAAACTCCAAAGGAAGAAAAGGAGTTTATGAGGACAAAGAGGAGAGGATGTAATTTGGAAAATAAAAGGAAAACATATACTGAGAAAGGAATGGATGCTATTTTGTCAGGACACGGAGCAGTGGGTGAAGTAAACATAAAATCAGGAAAAATCTCGCCTTCTGAAAGAATAAGAAAAGAGATTTCTTTATTTATTTGTTTTGCAATTTTTTGTATCTTTATTTAATTTCAAAGGCTCCAATACTGATTCCCTCTTCAGGACTTGGTAAGCTGGCTGAAAAGATATGCATTTTGGTTTTATACTAGAGGAATAAACTCCCATCACATGAAATTTCTTACTCACAATGGAATTGTTTTCTCTCCTCTTGTTTCCCAAGGCATCTTTGAGATGGTTATCAGTAAATAACAGGCGGTAACTGGCAAAAAGGTCTGTTACCTACTTTTCCCTTCATCAGTTAGTGAAATATCTGCACAAACTACAGGCAGTGCCAGCAGAATACAATAGCCCTTGTTTCACTCAGACAGAGGCATACTGCTAAATATAGATTTTACAGAACTGCTGGTTTCTAAGTTCATAGGACTCATTCCCATTGCTTCTTAGTGGCTCTTTCTCATCACCTATGTCATTGTCTTTCACCTGTGCAAAATAGGTAGGAGAAGCTTTGCATTCATAGTGTCTGTCAAGAGATTTCAGGTGGATCAACATATGAAGAGCATAGGCAAGAACCAGCAGCAGAATCAGCGACATAACCAATCCCATAAGTATTGCTGGAGAGAAGAAGGATGCACAGTCTTTTGCATAGGCAAAATGTCCTTCTTGAATGTTAAAACCTTGAATCTACAAAGAGAACAAAAGGGCTCATATTAAATAAAGTATTTGCTGTCTTGTTTACAAACAACTTCATGAATTTGCTCCTGATGCCAGTAAGAATTTTTAATTTAATATATGCTTATGGCAAAATTCTATCTACCAGTGCCAGCTGCAGTTAATGCTCAGAGTTTATCCAGGTCAGTCTTCTAGAAACCACCTAATCCTCTTGACTCTGCTGCCCAAAGGATTTGTAGTGGTGCTTTAAACAAAATCTTCTATGATCACTCTTGATAGCCCAGTAATATTTAAATATAAGTGTGGTACCTGTCAAGTTAACGATGCCTTTCCAGCATCATTTGTTGAGCATCTCCAGAGTCTCTGTTTCAAACTGCATAAACTTCAACATGACAATAAAGGAAATTTTCTCAATTGCCTACCCTAATATCAGATTTTTCTCACCAGATCCAAGTATGTGGCAGCAAATCAGCTAGACTACATGAAGTTGTGTTCAACCATGGCCAATACCAGTAATTCTTACTTGTGGCTTCATTTCTAACATGAAGATTACCACACTGGTATTCAGGGAATTGACTGTCTGCTCCACTAAATCGGTCCATAAGCATTTATCATATGGTGAAAAAAGGGGGATCAGCTTTCCCCCTTAATCCCCTTTTTCAGCTATTCATGTCCTATGACTTTGGTATCTAAAAGCAAGAAATCCTAGCCCAGTTATCTTGTGCTCCCTCATTGGCAAACACAGAAAAAATAGGCACTTGCAGAAGATTATTAATCTCATCCTAAAATAAGGACTTATAAAATGAGTCAGGGGAATTATCCACTGGCTTTACAGGCAGGCTGGAGTGATTATAGTCATGGTGCAAGGTTAAAATCACTAGGCATCAAAAGTTAAGTGAGATAAATCCCATACTTGGTGACTGATGCTGTTATTGACGCCAAGTTTAAGAGCCCAGCTCAGAGAGACATAACACTGAAAGTTAAATTCACTCCCCAAGCTAAAGGGAAACCTAATCAAGAGACTACAGAAAATCCATATGGATTTTCTATATATCTTTCTGTATATCTTTCAGTGCCTTTGACAGGAAGATAAGTATAATAATTTAAGTCTTCATTTCTATTTCAAGTTACATGGAGATCCTGTAAACTGTACATGGAAGATTACTGCACTTTCTTGGCAGTGAAGCACAAAATTTCCCATCAGTCTACCTACGGGATCCATTCAGCTTAATTCCATGACATTACCTGGAAATCAATAAAAGTGACTTCCCAAAGCTTTGAAAGATCATTTGCAGAGCTGGGTATGAGGAGTGCATCATATCTCTGCAAGCTGCTCACATGTTCACAGTGGTAGGAGTAACTTGACGGTGCGTATATTCTGGTTGCATTAAACGTCGCTTGTATGGAGTGGTTGTAAAGAAGTTGCAGTCTGTGTAAACTGAACCAGTTCCGAACAGACAGCTGGTAATAGGTGGTTGTTAATAACAATCTGAAAATATTGTATGGGAAGAAGGATGGGTAAGAAACCAAGTCTAACTAAGAGTTGTAACTAATAAATGCACACGTTGAACAAGACACATTGGTACTATCAGAGTTTTACCCATTTATATCAGTGGGAGCTCTATCTCCTTCTACTGAGTCTGCAAAGTTATTTGAGTTTCTTCACTGCTGCAGCTGGAGGATGTTGCTCCTTTCCCACACAGTGAGAAGAAATGCAAGGGATATTTTCTAAATTAATGAGAAAAGTCTATATGCAACATTGGAATCGTACTTCCATCCAAGACACGGAAAACTATTTATCAAGAAGTGTTGTTTTTTATGATTTCCAAGAAGCAAACATGAAGTAGGTGTCAGTCTGATGCCTGAGCTGCCCACACTACCAGTTCTTGTGGAAAAATTACCACACAAAAATGTGGCTAATTAGCAAGGTTTAGCAAAAATCTCAGGCACAGGAAGATTCTATTCAAGAGAGATGACCCAAACTTTTCTCATTAATAGAAAAGTCAACATCGAAGAAGAAATGCCTTAATAAAACAAGACAGACCTTGTCTGTAAAACAACAGACCTATTAAATGCAGGTGTCTTGATTATACAATAAACAGTTCTACATTATTTTTGCTTATATAAATTTTCCCAAAACAAACTGCACAATCAACTGCATAACAATGGGTATTAACATGCACTATTTTCTTTATCATCTTTATCTTTTCTTTAAACATCTAATATTTTCTTTATCATATAAACTTACCTAATAACAAGTCCCTTTAGATTGCCGATGTCACCAAACTTCAGAGAAAGCCTAGGCCAAAAAGCAAGTAACATCAGGCTAGGTAAAAACTTCAGAAATCTTAAAGTGAAAAAAGCAACACAAAAGATTAAGCACAGTTATACATGGAGCCTTTTGCTCAGTACACCTTTGAAGTCAGTAGAAAAAAGAAACTGGAATGATTAAATTATCCTCCAGTGAAATCCAGTAGTTCAGCTGTTAATTGGAAGGAGGTCTAGACTATCCAGAAAGAAAAAAAACTGCATGCTCAACTTTCAACATACTTCAATCCCACTGCTTCCAACATGGGTTGACAATGAGGTTAATTTTATCTGTGTTCTCCTTCTCAAGCCATGACATCTCAGTCATGAATCACTTCTATATGTCATTAGAAAGGGCAAACTGCCACATTACTCTCATTTTTTAGATATTAGAGCATAACAAACACAGATGACGTTTGAGTTCAAATTTCACACATGTGCATCATTAGAATAACATAAATACACTGACTGTGAAGCAGCTCTACAAAACTTATCTGCAGTGAGCATGGGAACCTGAATACTAAAGTGAAAGAGCAGGTTAATTGTAAACTAATGCATACTCTACCATCCTTCTACCATCTCTGGAATTAATGCATTGTAGCGCTGCATGATTGAGTGGCATACTTTTTTTGGCTTAACAATAATATTTTGCCTCTTAAAACCTGCATAATAGATTCTCAATGTTGACATAATATTTTCAGACTAAGTTAGAGACAAAACATAGTGAAACCATGCAGCATCTGAAAGACTTATGAACCTAAAGCTGAATAAAATATATTTTAAAACCCAGATAGCCCTATGATTTGATATGAGATCTGGACTACTTCTCATGGGCCTGATCCAGAAGCTAGTGCATAAAAAAAATCCTCCTATAGGTTGGATTATTATATTTGTCTAGCAAATGCATGTGTTCAGTGTCTTTTTGCCTATTTTTTCCCTGGCTCCAGCTACTTTGCCTTGATGAGACAGTATAAACCAGCTTGAAAGCTGGACTAAAGCCACAACAGATTATTGTTTTAACAAAGAAGGTTGGAGAAGGGAGAAGTTTAAGGGACTTTTCTGGGATGAGAAAAACTGGGCAATGCATCATGTAAGCACTCAGCCACCAACTGGGATAATTTAGGTCAGTCCTTAAACCTGAGATTACAGAGCAACATCCAAGCCAGTTTTTTCCTTTCTTTTCTACTACAGCCAAATGCAGGTTGACTGAAAATCTAACCCAAGACTTGTATCTGGCAATTACACTGAGTCTAACCCTGACTCACGAGCCCAGATAATCCGCTTTCTTATCCATACAGCCTGATTTCTACATGCAAGGACTCGATCAGTACTTAGATGCTATCAGTGGCAATGAATGAATGGATACTTGAAAAATACAGTTTCTAATGACTTGATACTTGGAATCTAGCAGAGATGCCACAGATCTGTTCATGCAATCTGTCAAATGTCCTGACAAATCCCTCCTAGCGAGAGCTCAGAATAATTCAGGTTTTTCTTGGTTAGGCACATTCAAAGGGCAGGAGTCAGTGGGACTAGTATTGTGCAGTGCATCCCAAATAAGCAAAGTACAGAACGTGCAAGAAAGCATAACACTCAGGAAGGGGCAGCACTTCCCCCTCTCTCTCCACAGAACGGAGGAGAAAAGGCTCAGTAGTCACAGTATATCTCTTGACCCCAGCAAAAACATGCTAGCTTCAACTTCAAACTAAGCATCAAGGTCCTGCCTGCCTTTAGCAGCCGTGTCCCTATTTTGAGGCTACTCTGAAAACTATGGGAGAAATAAAGAGACAGATCAGAAGACATGGCAGATAAGATGGCATTAGACCCACAGATTTTGAGATCAAACCTCAGTTATGGTGAAGCATTGATAAAAAGATATGTCAAGGGTATGCTGTAGAGTAGTTCTGCTTCCTGACTCTTCCCACAGCTTTTTTAATGAATCATGTGTTCTATAAATTCCCAACCATCTTCCAACACAATGCATCAAGCAGGATATACAACCCTGCCCAGCAGCTAAGACCCACGCAGCTGCTCACTCACTCTGCTCCCTCCACCCCACAGCAGGACAGAGGAGAGAACAGGAAGGGCAAAAGAAAGAGAACTCATAGGTCAAGATAGAGTTGAATACGTGAAGGAAAGAGGAAAAATAAGAGACCAAAGTTTTGCAAGGGCAATCACTGACCATCTCCCACGAGCAAATCGATGCACAGCAAATCTCTGAGCAACAGCCACCCTGGAAGACACAACTCCTACTCACTTCTTCTTCCTCTACCCCAGTTTTTATTGCTGAGCATGATGTTATATGGCAGCAAACACAACTTCAGCCAGCTTGGGTCAGCAGTTCAGGCATTGTCCACTCCCAGCCTCTTGCCAACTTAAAACCTACTGGCTGCAGGGGCAGAGTGACAGAGAAAGCCTGGATGCTGTGCAAGCACTGCTCAGCAACAGCCAAAACACTGGTGTGTGATCAACACTGTTTTAGCCACAAATCCAAAACACAAGAGAATTATCTCCCCCCCAGCCACAGCCAAGACAAGTCCCAATTTATTATAACTCTGTATTTACAGAATGAAGCATCCACTACTGTAATCAGACTACAGAAGTAGTGGCTGCCTGTGACAGACAGGCAGACAGAACAGTCTGCTCAAATCTAACAGTCTCCAAACAGCAGCTCCAGAAGGAGTTTGCAGTCCACCACTGCACTCTCTTTCTGATTTTTCAGAAACTATACGAACTTATAAACAACTATAAAACTACACTTGGTGTTTTGAAATCCTTACTTTTGCATGAGTATATTTTCTATTAGGTTACAATCATTACTAATAAGACTAAGATTATTTCTGAATTGCAGACCAGAAGAGAAGAAGGAATGTTATTACTTTTTATTTTTAAAATAATATTATTCCATTCTCCACCTCTGCCTGTCAAAACATAGTGCTGGATTAGTTCACATGCTGATGACATGAAATTCAGATTCCCTTGTTGAATACTCTGATACTACAGGCAGAAAACCTAGCTTCTTTTTCAATTATACTTCTAGTTTTCTTGTAACTTCACTAACATTTCTCTGCACCTTGGGTTAACCTTCACAGATGTATAATCTGAAAGAGGTAAGACCAAATTTTTGTGGAAACATCTTTAGACATACAGGGGAAATGTAGTACAGGAGCTAAATGAAACTGCTGGGTTTGGTCATGGTTTTTTTTATTGTTGTGTGTCATTAAAGATTTAAACTCCACTTATGTGGTAGACTCAATGCTCATGTTTGGCACATGCCCAGTTAGGTATCCACCTCCTAATTTTTAGACTCTTGCCTACCACAGTGGAATCAATGGCCTGGTATTAGACATGAAGCCAGTCAGCACACTACACGGAGGGAGAGAAGTGGTAAGGTACATGAGAAATGAAATAAACAAAAAAAACCTACATGCCTTCCTCGTATAGCCATGGGATTGGAGGATTTTAGATCCAGTTAGGTTAATATATAGCTCTCACACAGGTTTTGCAGGAGCAAAGCATTGTGCTGTTCATGCTGAAGGAATTAATGACAGACTAGGATGCAGAGTTCAGGTTTTCAGAAACTCTTCAGGTCACATGCAAATATGTAGTGAATTCACTCTTCAGCTTCAGCAACTCACAGATCACACCCTGAGGACTTGGGGCTACCTGTAACTGTTTCTAAACACACATCTGCATCTTGTACCAATGGTTTAAACTACTGCTGACAAACATCCTGTGAAGGGAGGGACTTTCTATAAGGGCAGTTAATGATAGAACAAGGGGAAATGGCTTTAAACTGAAAGAGGGGAGGTTTAGATTAGATATTAGGAAGAAATTCTCTGCTGTGGGGTGGTCAGACACTGGCCCAGGTTGCCCAGAGAAGCTGTGGATGCCCCCTCCCTGGAAGTGTTCAAGGCCAGGCTGGATGAGGCTTTGAGCAACCTGGTCTACCTGGGCATGGAAGGGACCTGGGGCCATGACAGAGTAGGGTGAGGAAGCTCTCGTGCAGCCAGGGAGCCAGGGGGATGAAGGGATGGAGAGCAGCCCTGTGGAGAAGGACCTGGGGACAGGAGCAGCAGGACAAGGGGGAGGTTTTAAACTCCAAGAGGGGAGATTGAGAGCAGAGAGAAGGAAGAAGCTGGTTACACTGAGGGTGGTGAGACAGTGGCCCAGGTTGGTCAGAGAGGTGGTAGAAGCCCCATCCCTGGAAACATTCCAGGTCAGGTTGGACGGGGCTGTGAGCAACCTGATCTGGTTGGAGATGTCCCTGTCACTGCAGGGGGGTTGGACTGGAGGACCTTGATTCTTCCCCTCTACTTTGTTCTCCTAAGGTCCCACCTGGAGTACTGTGTCCAGTTCTGCAGCCCCCAAGGGTGTCCCTGCTGATGGCAGGGGGGTTGGAACTGGATGAGCTTTAAGGTCCCTTCCAACCCAAACCAGTCTGGGATTCTAAGGGATAAGTAGTAATGCATGGCCAGCCCCAAAGCCTCCATATTCAGCATAGGATCCCCTATTCAACCTCGCAAGCAGCTATGTAAAAACAGCTGGAGACTAAAGAGATCAACAGTTTCAGCCTCACTAAAAGCAAAACTGTCTGGCCACAAGGATTGACTACACCACTGCAAGAGATGAAAGACTAGTCTGAAAGTATATAACCCATGCTGCCCTGCTGCCTGCAACATCAGGCCATTGTAGGAAGGAGCTTGCCCCTGGGGCTCTACACCACATAATACAAGGTCTCTTTCCTCCGGTATGTATTTACTAGACTTGTCATCTAGTTCCACTGGCAGAGTAGAATGCCACCTTACATTGCATTATCTTCACTGCAGTTTGAATCTCCAACATCCACCGTTGCATGGACACCAAATGTCTTCTCAGTCAAATCCAGCTGTGAGTGGTTTGCAAATTTAATCATGATCCTCTTGGCCCAGAAGAGAATGCAGGGAATGCCATTAACCGTGACGTTGAGAGGGCTGTAGTGGCTCTGGGTGAATGGCCTCCAGGTTGCTCTTTCCCACTCTCCTTCCCTGCTCAAGTTGTAGCTGACAACCTGATTGACCACATAAAAGATCAGTTTCAGAAGATGAACATTTCAGGAGTAACTCTCAATCCTACTAGAATAAATAAGGCCAGCACTGGAGAGCATCTGTGGAGCCAGTTCTGAAGCAGTACTGACGTAAGGAAACAGAGAAATCAAACTAAGGAAGCAGAGAAATCTCTGACTAACCCCTTCCCACCATGGGAATGGCACCATACAGACCCCTAGCTTCAGCACAACTGGACAGAGAGCCAATATAAGGTGTATTTATTCTACTACGGTAGTATCACTGGGGCAAACCACATTCTTAGCATGCTCCCATCTCATCATAGAGTTGAGTAATATAAAAAATTGAATCAAAGCTAGAACCACAAGGTGTTCACCCCAGCAGAAGGCTCTCTGGGACACTCATAAGAATTACTCCAACACACTAAAGAGGACTCAGCTTGGGCCAACAACACAGATTACCATGCTGAAAGCACACTAGGTAGCTGTTTAGGTGAAAGAAATGTCCAAGTCTACATCCACCTGCAGACAGTCTGGCTCCTGACAGCTTTAAAAGGGATGAATGCCTGCTGCAGAACAGGATGGCTCAAGTACAGATCCCTGCCTTTACAAAATCAGTTGTTCACAAGATTAAAACATGGAGACTGCAGCTTCCATGTCATCTGTAGACATTAGAAAAATGCTATCCCTTCTAAGTCAAATTCCATAGCAAAAGGAGGACAATTTGGCTGTCAGGCAATATAATTTCAGACAGTGAGTCAGGGCTCAGAAAGAACTTCAATTCAGTTAAATTTTTAACTGTCATTCCCGTATTTCAAACTGAAATTTCCAGACACCAACTTTTTTCCATCTACACATATGTCCTACCTGAATATCATAACGTATACAATGTCTGCATGACTATTTTGCATGTCATATGACTAAGCAAGTTCAAATTGTGTACAAACAAGAGAGGTATTTTGAGTCCCCATCATAAAGGGCATCTTACCAAGCTCCAGAAGGGACACAGTTAAGCTCCAAAGCTTTGTCTTGGCTTAAAGAGAGATTTTTTTTTTCTGTTTAGATTAGCAAATCACGTCTCCCAGCTCAGACCCTGAAAGACCCCTTTTGATACTTGACCTTACACACAGCACAAGATTGCTTTAGGATTAAAATTAGTAAGTACTCACAGTAACAAGCTGCAAGTAAGGCAAGATCATGGTCAGAAAACGTGATGCAACAGCCAGCAAGAAAAGTGGACTATGACTGTCCTTTGTGTAAATGATAAGGCTGTCTCCTCAGAAATACAGATGAGAGAGATTTAATCAACAGGTTATTTATATGAGATTGCATCTTTTGCAGGGTTTTTGATAAGGAAGCCTTTTATGCTCAGTTTTTTACAAGACCTACAGGCTGAACACAGGAAAAACTCCCACTGAAATTAAACAACCAGCAGTTTTGCTTCAGCTATTCATTTAGTACCAAGTGACACAAGCAAAACACTGGCTGCAGCAGCCAAATGGCATGAATATGGATGATAGGATTTGCTTCTTTCAGTAAGACCCTGTGCCCAAACCCACTGCCAGTCAGCACCAGCAACGGCAACTGAAGTCTCACCTCACTTCTCAGAAAAGCAGAAGATATCTTGTACAGCCCGTGGTGAATCAGTATCACTCCATAATGATTTAGACCATTTTGTTGGCTATTTCTTGTAAACAATATATTATTTAATTCAATAATGCAAACATAAATATCTCAATGTGCTATGAAAAAATGTCACAGATCCAGTTCCTTCGAACATTACCTGCGTAATAGCTACTTCATTTTCATCAAATCTTGGTTTCACACCACCATCATAACGTCGACCTGCAGAAGAAAGCATGTTACTAGCCTACAGAGAAAACACCCAATCATTTATAAAAGCATAAACTTCCATCTTCTTCTGCAAACAATAATTATCCCTGCACAAAATGTGTATTTCAGAATATCTGATTTTGTTTTGGAAAATATTTGGCTTGATGTAAATACTGCCTTCAAAACATCCTAGTTTCTAGTTTGTCTTAGTCAAGCTACAACAAGGTCCCTCTTCTTTTATTTAACATCTTGCCACCTTTACT
The DNA here is from genome assembly GCF_000700745.2 of Antrostomus carolinensis. Classification (NCBI taxonomy): domain Eukaryota; kingdom Metazoa; phylum Chordata; class Aves; order Caprimulgiformes; family Caprimulgidae; genus Antrostomus; species Antrostomus carolinensis. Next base: position 20,539 of record NW_010286678.1, read on the forward strand.
GGGAGAAACTCCAGTCCCCAAAAATGACAGGATTCAGCCCAAATACATATATTTATTCAGGCCAAATACACTTAACGGAAGCTGCTTCTTTCTTCATACAGCAAACTCTGTTGTCAACGGGTGTGTGTTGAATTGCACAGCAAAAGTGTGTAACTGTGGGTGGGAATTTCTTTCCCTGCACTGGCAAGAGATGGGAAGCTGTGACAAATAACCTGACGGCCTGACTGCTTGCCAGGAGAGTGAAGTTTCACAGATGGCAGATCATTTTGTGGACACTCTCACAGCTCCATCCTTCAAACATTTAACTCTGTTTTTGTTTGGTTAAAAATTAATAAAAATTTTAAAAAGAAATTAATAGTTCTTTCTCCCACATTCTCACTGTATCTCAGAGGCAGTCAGTAAATGATTATTTTAATCAGGCAAATCCTTTAAAGGGTACTTTTTAAAGAGGAATACTCTTTAACAACACATTTGACAGAAGAGTCACTAATGCAAACAGAAGCAGCATCTGGGAATGAAGATCTTTTACAGTCACACTAAAAGAGAGCCAGTATCCAGCTATTCAGCCCACTGAAAAATAAATAAATAAATAAATAAAAAGCCTTACCATTCCTTTGCAGAGCATCTTGATCTGAAAATGCAGGTGAACTAGAAGAGAGGAGAAAAATATTTACTGTATAGCAACTGGATTTAAAGTCTGCAGCAAGTTTACTGCAGAGAGTTTCTCTTCCTGCTGCATTCAATAAAACATTCAAAATGTAAATTAGATCCTTGGCCAGTTGATGTCACAGTAACAGGGCAAATTAATCCCAAAGCCAGGCTAAAAATGCCTCATTTTCAGAGATCACTCAGGTGGACCAGCCCCGCCAGGCATTCCCATGTCTCACCATATTGACTAAAGGCTTCATTACCCCTCTTGTCCCTTTCCATGGGACATCAGTTCTGGGTTAGAGACTGAACCAGCTCCAGCCCACAAGCAGGAGAACACAAGGATTGTGCTGCATCATCCTCATCCCCCAGTGAGGATCAGAGCAACATGTTGAATTCATCCAGGACAGAGCAAATGTGCAGCCACCTAAAGACAGCTCCTGAACGGTTCCAGGCAAACCCAAATCTCACAGAAGCCAGCTGCAAGGTAGGGAGCAAGTGAACACAGCTCAAGTAACAACCAGCTCATGAAATTTTCAGCCTTTGATTTTATTCTTCAGTATAATTTAGGGATAAATCCTCAGCTGGTGTAAGTACAATCTGCTCTCCTCAACTAGAGAATCAAGCACAGTAGATTCATGTACATCACCAAAAGACCTAGAAGATCAAAGCCCAAGAAACCAGGCTCTCCCTTAGGACAAGACTCCACTTTGTGAGTCACAGGAACACATTCCTGTCACCTCCACACCACAGCAGCTTCCTTGGGACCTGCAGCCCCCTCCAGTGGATTGATCTACTGATCTGATGACACATGTCCACTTCTCACATCTGCTGTCAGCATTCTCTGGAGGTCAACACACCAGCCCTTCCACACTCACATCTGAGTATGATCCCACAGAGACCCTGTACAGACCACCATACTCCTGCCCACACAGTGCCTTCCAGGCCACAAGCGATGGTGGAGACGGAGCTGCCTCACAGCCCCTTCACATGGAAATACACTTTCATCTTCTTCTCTGGTCTTGTTTCTTACTGGTTTTCCAACCCACCACAAAAAGATACATGCAAACACCCACACATAAAGACTAGAAACAAAAGCAGTTTTCAGTATTTATGAGTAAATTGTACCACAAGGTATCTGAATTACAGCGTCAAGCCTTGGCCTTGCTTGGAAGTCCTTGAACAGCTGGGTGAACCCACTCCCTGATGGACCCCCTGGGTAGGGGAATCTGTGCCACCCACTAGCATGGACTTCAGGACTGATCCCAACCTGATTTCCATCACAGTGTCCTTAATAGCAGGTAAGTCCAAACAAACACCAACAAAGAAGAAATGTGGGATGGGTTGGAAGCTGCTTTGCCTGTTGCCATGCCTGTGTGGCTCTGTCAGCCAGGGAGTTTCATCACACTGAATCTGGCTTGCCCGAAACCCACAGAAATGTCACCATTTCACACGCAATGTCTTGCTTACACTCAAGGTTCAGGAGGGCAGCGGGCTCTTTCTTCTGATCAGTGTCTCTCCAGCAAGAATGTCATTCCGCAGGCATACGCTCCGCTGCCACAAATAGATCAGTTGTCTCCCCCTCAAACTCCTCAAATCCAGAAGGCAAAATCGACAAGAGTGACGTGGAGTCTGTGTTCCAGCTTGTCACTTTGACACCAAACACCATTCTGATGAGCAGCTTTGCTCCAAACTATCAGGCAGGCTCTGTCCTTTCAGCAACCAGGGCAATAAAGCAGAAGAAGACAGTCTCCAGAGAAAACATAACACAGCACAAAAAGACATCCAGGCTCTGCAGCACCGCAGCAGCGGCTGTGATCTGAGATGGAAGGACCTTAAAAAGACCTTACGTTCAGAAAAAGTTCAAGGTAGATAACACTTTTTAAAATCAGTCTGTCAGTTTATTTACATATAGTGAGACCAACTTCCTCCTCAGCTGTAGCTGTTAAATCCCAGTGATTTCAAGGGGGCTGTGCAGTTTCAGAGTGGGTCCCACTGTCTCCCACTGCCCTTTGGGTGTCAGGGTTAGCGCTGGGCTAAGGTCTCCAAGCTGCTCAAAGGTCTCACACCAACAGCAGCCTTCAGAGATGGGTGGAAATAATCCTCATTTTGACACACTGGTAACAAAACCACACAGCTAAAATGGACCAAACCTTGTTTTCTTGCTCAGGTAAAACTCTCTCTTAGGTTGTTTAACAATTAGGAACATGGGTTTTGTGATTTGATGCAGTCTTAATTTTCTTTTCTAGACTTATTTCATGACAAGTTGTGCCTTCAGGCTGGAAAAGGCAATTTTGGGGCTTTTTTCCATGATAAATGGCTAAAAAAATGAGGCACACCAAAAAGAAATTAATGTAAATTATTTTGTTATACTAACTTTAGATATATATAGTTGTACCTATATATGTTTCGTTATGTTTACTTATACTTTTATCTCCTCCCTATATACATAATCAAAAGCTCACCACCTATTACTCCAGTTTGGAAATCACCATGCTGTAGTGTGCAGCCTAAAACATTGGGATGAGAAGAGACTGGCATAAAGTTGTGTAATTCATCTAATTCCCTCACTGGACTTGAAAGGTTTTTATGTTGTTCTGAGAAGAGGAAGGGTTATTTTTGATTTCATGGTTGTCAATTAAAAAAAAATAATAAATCATTACTTAGCTTCCCATCTGGGATAAGGCTAATACCATGGTCATGCCAATTAAATCACCTTCAGGAATGCTGACTGGTAGGCAACATCAAACCTTGAGGAGAGCATACAATGAATATATGAGGCACAACTCATTGTGAACGCCCCTGTGGGGCCACATCCTGAGCAGAATGGTCATAAACAGCCTCCACACTGCCCGCAGGGACAAGTTGGGAGCTTCTGACCGTGCAGTTTGATTCCTCTACAACACATGTCAATCCACAGCAATGAACAGGCTCGCTGCTGCACAAGAAACGTCAAGTTTCTGCTCTCAGCACGAAAATACTCAAGTACAGATGAATGTGCACAGCTAATGAAATATTCATGCTTTCATGAGGAATGTAGTGGAAAG